>NW_015386950.1:138880-237015 GCF_001527695.2 Protobothrops mucrosquamatus
TCTGGGATTGGCCAGGAGCCCGGTGCTTCTGGGATTGGCCAGGAGCCAGGTGCTTCGGGGATCAGCCAGGAGCCAGGTGTATCGGACTCCGAAGAGGATACGTCTTGGCTGGATCCACGCCAGCGTCGGAAGGACAAGCGTGCGCAGCAGCGGACACGCCGTGCCAGATAGTTCAGCTGAGTCACTGGGCCACACCCCACTGGCTATAGAAGCAAGGGGTGTGGCGTGTGAATTTTCGTGACGGACAATTTTTGCTGGATATTCTGTTGCAAGCACTCTGGCAAGTTATCTTGGATTATCTCTGTTTGCTGTGTATTATCAGTAAAGGCTTGGCAGGCAGCTACGAAGTTGCTGCCAAGAAATTCATTTGTCTTTGTCTGTGCCGAGCAGTTTTTCAGGCCTCGGCTGACTGGTTGGGGTGTGTGGGTCGGACGGGGGACAGAACAACTAAGTAGAAGTCACTCCTATTTCAAGAATCCACTTCTTGAAGCCCTGGTTTTCAACAATTGCTCCCTTGGCCAGCCCCTGAGATAGGTTGTATCAGGAAACAGGCAGGGTGGATGAGATTCAGTTGCTCCTCTTAGAAACTTCAGTGTCTTTCTATTTCCCTGCATTATGGTATCCTTCTCAAACAGGCTGCCTGGGCTAAGTACTGGAAGTATCCCTTAGTACTCAGTCTGTTCCTATTGAATGGCTAATTCCAGAACACGGTGCTGTTGGCTTATTGCTTTGTCTCTCTCCAGTGTCAGCATGAAACTATTAAGAGATGATTTGTTGCATTTTTTTTAAATGGGCTGGCAGTAGGGATGAAAAAACTGCTGATATTCAAATCCATATAGTATTTGGCAAGATGGCAAGCAAAGCGATACAGTATGTGATGTTGAGTTGGTATAATAAGGATATTACCCTATTAGGTATATGGAGGTTTTTCTTATGATTGCATTATTTTTCTCAATATTTTAATGTTGTTTTTGGCAAAAGCTATAGGAAAATACAAAAGTTTAATGATGATTATAGGAAGATGTCCAACCATTAATGTATTTAACCTTACAAATACAACAGGGTTTGAAATAGCCTAAGACAGTGGGTAAGTGATAAGACTTTTGGTGATTTCATCTTCCTCTTTTTTATAGCTGATGGTAATGTTGCTCTTTTAGCATATATTATAAAAATCAATCAAACAGTTGAAGTAATGTACTAATTCAAAATAATTTCTGAAAGTATAGTAGCAAGTAGCTGAATCAATCAGATGCCACTTCTTTGAGCTCATATCCACTAAGGCCACTAGATTGAAAGGAGGTAACTCCTTCCAGTAAGCTTGCAGGCTACTTGTCAACATAAATATCATCTGAATTCAGCTTCCTGCCTACACTTCAATAAATTCCTTTTAAATAAGAATCTGAGGTTGAAATCTTGACCATCTGGGGTCCAGCATCATGCTATTGCTCCCAATTTATAGGGATTGTTTGAAGGTTCTTCAGATTAATAATAACCTGTAATGCAGGTTATTAATGTTTAAATCAGTTTTCTTGATACTAACAAGTAACAGTAGTGTAGCTTTTATACTTTCAGCAAATCCTGACTTTGCCTGGGTTAAAAGATAACAGTTGGACTTTGGCTAGTACTCTGATGAATGACCAGTCAGGGCTTCATATCAGATTATCACAATTAAACTCTTTCCAAGCTGGCCCAAGAAATTTAGCATAATAGAATTATTGCAGAAAAGTAGGAAGCCAATGCATACAGATCTCTCTCTAATAGCAATTCAGAATACTTCCTTCTATAAAAGTTAAAGTTTCAATCCTGCTCTCTTCTTTCCACTTTTGTGAGTCAACAGTCATTTCCTTTCCTTTGAGGGTTTCTACTATATATCCTTTACAAAAATGGTTTGATTTGGTGGGAGAATTAGAGATTCCTGCCTAACTTCAACCTTTATTCAAAGAATTCCAGAGATATAGGGTAGACTGGGAAGTAAAAAGCCTTCCTAGCAAAGAGGAGGAAGAATGGCATTGAATACACTTCATGAGTAGCTCCTCTTTAATAAACTCAGTTCAAAAAAAGGCAAATTTCCATAAAGCCACCTCCCAGCAACCAATACATCATGAATATCTGTTGGATCGAGGGCAGTTTTATATAATCAAACCTTCCTAGAGAAGCAGACAAACCAGATTTCTCTCTCTTGCGTCAGAGACTGAAACTATACACAGTTGAAATAAAGTTCAGAGTTTTTTAAATAACTGCTATAACCTCTGTAGAAACTCTTAAGACTCTGAATATCTAACATGGAATTCATTTAAAATGCCTCTTTTGCTTTCATATCTTTAACTTGGAAAAAAACCCCAATATACTATACCACTAGTTCAGTTTGTGAAACAAGTAAGATCTCTTCCACTTTATCTCGCCTTTCTAATTGTCCAATAACCTGAATGGAGAAAAACTCCACTCATGGATTAGACAGTGACCGATCCTGAATCATCACCTTCCCACTTATAATGCAGTCTTTTCTGCACTTCTAGGAATAAATATACCATTGTATGCTCAGTCAATCAAATGCCTAGCTAGACTCCCACAAATAACCTACTGTAGCTTCGTAGTGGAAATTCCATAGCTCTATTGGATTCCTTTTTTCCACTTTCAGGGATACCTTTAGTTTATGACCCCCATTTTTTGGTCTTCATGAAGATATGTTTGACTGGCTTTATAGACCTGCTTTTACAGACTGGATACTATATCTGGGAAGAGAATCTTTTTTATTACTGATGGTATTTCAGGTATCTCTAATATTTCCCAAGACCTGCAACAAACCATGATGTAATAAATCCATTTTTTGCACCACTGAAAGTCTCCTTGGCTAGCAGGCTCCTACAAATCTTTGTCATTGCTTTCTGGAATATTGCCATTTGAAAAATGTTTATGGCGATTCTCACAGTTGCCTTTAAAAAAGCACCCTTGGGACATGCCAGTTGGAAAACCAGGAAAAGGAATTTTGCATTTCTGTGCTGTATTATCCAATTTGATATCCTTCTGTTTCAGTAAACATGGTGAGTCAATGACTTACATATTGAGAGCTATACATCCCTGATACTTTCAGCGGTACCCAGAATGGGTCAAGGAAGACACTGTGCAGGATTAAGTATTCAGGTCTCAGCCTTAACATCAGGATTATTAGACTCAATAAGGTTGTGTGCCTTGCTTCCATCTCAACTTTCCCAATCAGAATTTGCTGCTGATAACTGTTTATATTCCTCCCACTATCTCTTATCCTCATATTCCAGAAATCTGGTCAATAGCAGAAGTCTATAGCATCAGGCTACAAACAAGGAGACCATGAGTTCTAATGTGGCCTTAGGCACAAAGCCAGCTGGATGACCTTGGGCTAGTCACCTTTTCTCAGCTCTTGGAAGGAGGCAGTGTTAAGCCACCTCTAAAAAAAACTTCAGGGACTTGTCCAGGCAGTGTCTGAGAATTGGACCAACTCCATTGTGTGCTCCTTTGGATTCCCCATGCAAGGCCCCTTTTTGGAAGACCTAAAGAATGGGCCGCCTCACCTCCAGGGAAAGAATATTCCATAGGGCAGGGGCAATGGCAGAGAAGGCTCTTTTCCTAGACCCTGCCAGCCCAGAGTTCTTTAATTGATGGGGTCTGCAACATACCTTCCCTGCCTGACTGGGTGAGCTGGGCCAATGTAATGGAGTGAAGCTGCTTCCATAGGTAGCCTGGCCCCATGCCATGTAGGGCTTTATAAGTCATAATCAGCAGCTTAAATTAGACCCAGAAGCCAACTGGTGCAGTTCATGGAGCAGAGATGTTACACGTGCCCTTCTTTTGGGACCCAAAACAGTTCAATATGCTGCACTTTGCACTACTTGAAGCTTCCAGATGCTTTTCAATATATACCTAGCTATTCAATATAGGAGTAGTTTCTGGAGTGAGAAAGTTCTATTGCCACAGCTGTATAAATCTGTCACATTGTTGTATTCATGAAGTAATCCGTAATTGAATTTGACTCAAAATCTAAAGATAAAAATAAATCTTATCCATACTGTTGTTAATATTTCCCATACCTTCCACGAAGAACAATAGAAATTTGGGTTGTTTTTCATTTTCTTCTACTTCAGGAATTTTCTTCATATTGAATGAATTGCACTCAACTACCTTCTAACTCATAACACCCAGAAATTGTTCATAGGATCAATCATCAACCAGCAGTCAATATCTTATAATATCTGTCTATACAGGTATATCATCTTGACTTGTATTACTGCCGATAAAATTATTTTAAGGAGTGTGCTTATTCATTGCTTGAACCAAGAAAGATAATTTACTGCAGAGCTTTATCTATTTAATGGTTTGCCAATGTATGACTCAGTACACTAACTGCAGTGTATAGTACAATATGGTTTTAACTGAAACAGGATATTAAAAACTTGGCTTATCTCTTCTAATAACAGAGTTTAACTACTGTACATTGACAGAGGGATAGCAAATAATCTACTCAAATTAAAATAACAGAATTATTTATTGTAAAACAATTAACAAATTATTCCTCTGTTGTTGCAAGCCCAGTTATACAAATCCATTTTGGATGGTGGAGTCCTGGGTGCTCTTTGAGTTTGATTGTTTGCTTGCAGGCATTTCATTAGCCAACTGCGAAAAATCATTGGGATGAGACAGTTTATACTACTTTTATATACAGTAATTTGCCCTGCCAGTATATACAGTGTTTTCTCCTTGATAGTTCTTTGATTAGGGTATTTTTTTCTGCTTAATTGCCTGCTTATCTGGTGTTGGCTGCTGGAGAGGATGCATTCTGGTCTTTTCATTTCCTTCTCAGATTTTTTATAGTCTCTTTTGGATGGATGGAATGAATGGAATCTGTTTGAATGTAATTAGATTCAACATGTATTTTTATAGCCAAACACACTGAGCCACCTATAAATTAGATGAACAACTGCTCAAAGAGGAACTTGACTTTGAGATAACACTGTACAGAAACACTTTGAATAGCCTTCAAAACCACAATACTAACTTCCTGTCTGAAAACCAAGGGTTGGGTTTACCACTGATCTCTCACAATATAAAGCAGCAGCAGTTCAGTTTAAGTGATTTAGCATTGGCTTGAAATACTGTACTGAAATTCCTCTGATAAAAATGTTTTCATCAGAATTAAACTGCTGCTAACTACATTGACTGATTTAACCTTAAGAAGTCTGGAAACAAACAGTTTATCAAATTTCCAAGTGACTGGGTTCACAATTTCTTTACAGTCCTCAATGCAGCCTATCACGAATCTAGTTGGTTCAATTACAGCTGAAGAAGATCTAGTCCTAGACTGTTGTTGTATGGGATATCTTAGGGCTTGACTCTGTCCCTGAATAGGGACTGCTGTGAGTTGAGTGGACTGGTAATTTGAAATCTCATTAGCAGAATCATTTTTTCAAAATTCCCTCAATAAAATATGCTTATGAACGATTGCCTGGCCAGACTAAATATCCTGACATGCCCTTCTTTGTAAAGCTGAGACCTCCTACAAAGGCTTTTTCCCTTCAGAGCAGCCTCAGGTTTTTAGAGTTTGCCATGGCCCAGCAATAAATACCTAAAAAGTCAATATTTCAAAGCTAGCAGCAGAAAAGGCAAAGATAAGGCTTGGATAAATAATCTATTTTGTAGATGCAAGAAGCTCTTGAATTTTGGAAGGATATCTTCTGTATAGTCTTCTTGACACTTCTGTAATAGTAAACTGCCTGACAAGACTGTCAATAAGATCTCATAAGATAAAATAAGATAACTTTTATTGTCATTTTTTTTCCTGTGGGCACAACGGCACACATCAAAAATAAAATTTAGTTGCCCCTTCTCAAAGTGAAACATACATGACACACACCTAAACATACATGACACACAACATATGTATAGACCCACAGCCCCTACATATACATAACAAATAAATATTAAATGTTTGACTTGAATCATTTTTACATTTCCCAGTTACTTTATCAATTGTACTTTTTATACTAACAAAGATAAATGTTACAATTTACCATTAGCAGATGTTAAACTTTTGGGACCTGATTCACCTCCAATACAGATGTGTTGGCAATACACTTTGTGTCTGACCCAGTATGATTGTGGTGTGTAAGGACATTGAGAAGATGTTTATAATATCCTCTCTTTTTTTTCCAGGTGACAGGGTGAGAACTGAATGCCTGCAGACTCACTAGCTTCCAACGCATTCTTTCCAAAGTGTCAGGTGTCATGAGGTGTTCCCTGAAACGATCACTTTTAACAGCCTTTTCTCTGTTTGTGTTGCTACTCATCGTGAATCTGGCTTCTTGGCACCATGAAGAGGTTGTGATGGTAAGTGTAACATAACACATTTGCTGAGAGAGAGGGAAGAGGGAGAGAGAGAGAAGAGAAGTGAAGAGAGATATCACGTGAAGTGTTAATACCACTTTATAATGCCTTAGTAAGACCACATTTGGAATACTGCCTCCAATTTTGGTTGCCTGAGGTGCTAGAAAGAGTAAAGAAAACGAGCAACAAAGATGATTAGGGGACTGGAGGCTAAAGCATATGACGAACGGCTGCTGGAATTGGGTATGTCTAGTTTAACGAAGAGAAGGACGAGGGGTGACATGATAGCAGTGTTCCAATATCTCAGGGGTTGCCACAAAGAAGAGGGAGTCAAGCTATTCTCCAAAGCACCTGAAGGAAGGACAAGAAGCAGCGGATGGAAACTAATCAAGGAGAGAAGCAACCCAGAGCTAAGGAGAAATTTCCTGACATTTAGAACAATCAGTGGAATATCTTTCCCCCAGAAATTGTGAATGCTCCAACACTGGAAAAAGTTTAAGAAGAAATTGGACATTCATTTGTCTGAAGTGATGTAGGGTTTCCTGCCCAAGCAGGAGGTTGGACTAGAAAGGACCTCCAACGTCCTTTCCATTTCTGTTATTCTGAGTTTCTCTTTCTTAAAAAAAAGTTTTATTAAATGTTGGAAGCTCAGAGAGGCTTTTTGTGTCTTAGTTTGGGTTGGCCATATTTAGTTTGTAAATCCAAATGCATGGGCGGATTTTCTTATCAGAAAAATAATTATATTGCAGCACTGCAATGAGAGACAATGACAAGTTCCTGCTTTACTGAAATCATTTCATAGCCATAGAAAGTACTGCACTGATTGGGTGAACATTTACTATTATTGCCTGTTTCTGCACAGAACAATGTTCAGCAGTGGGCTCAAAGAGTGGGTCTGCACCATACTATGTCTCACTGGACCGTTTATAGCCTCCGAATGTTTATCAATACCACCAACACGTTGAATATCTCTTATGACTACCTTGCTGGTTTGCCTCCACTCCGAAAAAGTAAGTACCAGAAAAAAGCAGATCAAATACAGGTAATTCTTGAGTTATGACCACAAGTGGGACCAGAATTTCTATTGTAAATTAGTGCAGTCATAAAAGGAGTCATCACATGACCAGGCCCAATTTTACAATCATTTTTACCACAGGCATTAAGTGAATCACCATGGATATTAAGCTTATCATGCAGTTGTTAAACGAAATTTGCTTCTCCAATTGACTTTCCTTACAGGAAGCCAGCTGGAAAGTTTGCAAATAGCAATCATGTCATTGCAACCATAGTAAGTGCAAGCTGGTTACCAAGTGCCTGAATTGCGACAAAGTGACCATAGAGGTGGTGCAACAGTTGTAACTTCGAGGACTAGCTCCAAAGATAAGTGGAATTCATTTTAGGACATCCAAACAGGCAAGCTTTTGTGATGGCTAAGATTTTTGAAGCAAAAATAAAGCACTGTTCCTATCTTTAATCAAAAAGTACTCCAAGAGAAGAATAATCTTCATGCCAATTTATTTCGATAGATAGGACAACTATGCAGCTTTTCTGCTCAGTGGTAGCCTCATGCTGACACCCAGTGGGCAATAGAGCTAGTAGAGCGGAGTGTGTAATGGTAGATCTTTCTTCCTCATTTCTGTTTCCAAGTGGAAACAGGCTGTTGCTATTGCTCAGACTCTCTTCTTAAGAAGATGCAGTTGGCTGGTGCATCTCATTTCCAGCTCAGTGGCTCATTTAGTATTTTGTCTCCCCTCTCTTTTAGCAATCAGAATTTTGGTTATATCTCACAATAGTTAAGGAGAGGAAAGGGTGCAAGCAGAGGAACAGGCATGTACTAAAAGTTTTATCTATCCTTTTTTGGTATGAGTGGTGCCTTTGAGTCAGTGTTGACTCCTGAAGTCTGCTTGGACAAGTCCCTGCAGTTTTCTTGGCAACATTTTTGGAAATGTTTGCCATTGCCTCCTTCATAGGGCTGAGAGAAATTAAGTAGCCCAAAAGTAACCCAGCTGGCTTTGTGCCTAAGGCAAGATTAGAACCCACAGTCTCTGGTCTCTAGCCTAGTGCCTTGACCACTACACCAAACTGGCTTTTATGTCTTTCCTACTGCCTATGAAATATAAAAGGAAGAGGATACAGAGTCTGATTTAAGAAGGATAAAGCAGCACTTCTGGGTTGTGTGTCTATGTTGTGGGCACCTGGCCAAATATGCCTTTATGGAACCATTGCCACCTGCACTGCTGATGGAAACGAGAAGTATGCAGCTATTGGTCTCTAGTCAGCTTCATCCTCCCCCATGTTTGTGCTCCTTCTTTATTGTACTTTTATTGTGGAGGACCATTTTTTCCTTCTCTCTTTGTTTCTGATTTGACTTTACCAGCAAACCAATAGCTGCATATTGTAAACTCAGTGAAATTTTTCAAGGCATCTTAAGGAAATGCATTGATGTTCCAGGTAGCTCTAGTTTTTTCCTGGAATATTTAAAGGAGACAAAAGCAAAATATGTCCTAACATGTTTGAAATTAACAGATTTATTATATTGCAGGATTCTTGTTTCTGTTAAGTGGCCCAGGCTTTCCAATCAGGTTCCACGTATACCATGGATAACAGGAATTCAATTTTCATAATCCTATAACAAGCATGACTTGTTGGAAAGGCTGACTTAGAGAATCAAATTCATTTAGCAATGCATGAAAGTGATACACAGTAAGAACATAATAAAACCTCTGCTGCATAAGATAACTTTTTTTGAAAACATACATAAAGGCAATCATTACCTCTACATCTGGACATGGAATTGGTCTAAATATTTTAAAATTACTAGAACTAGAGTTGTTGCCTCTCTTGAAATAATTTCCACCAGTGCAAAATTACTTTCCTTGTTTGTTCTAAAACTAGTGACAGTCATTTTTAATTAATGCCCTGGGTTTCTTGTTGATTGATGCATATACCAGCTACATTAAGACTGCAAATATACAGAATAAATAGGTACATGACTTGCAAGGTTCAAACTTACAAGGTGTATACACTTTTTCTTTTTACTGCAGAGTTTCTGACTTTAGGACTCTGTTCTGTCAAGCGGATGAGAGCGGACTATCTCCTGGATACCCTGACATCCATCTTTGATCAATCTTCTCAAGAAGAGCTGGAGGAAATGGTGGTAGTGGTACATTTAACAGATCTAGAATATAAATGGAATTCTCAAATGGCGTTGGAAATTGCCAGAAATTTTCCTCATCAGCTCCATCAGAGAAACCTAGTAGTTATCCACACACCTCTTGAGTATTACCCTCCCTTGGAAGGCCTAAAAAGGAATTTTAATGATCCTGAAGATCGGGTCCGCTTTCGATCAAAACAGAATGTTGATTATGCTTACCTCATGAACTTTGCATCCAACCTCTCCACCTACTACCTCATGATTGAGGATGATGTCCGTTGCACCAAACACTTCCTCACAGTAATCAGAAGAATTCTGGCATCCGAGGAGGACACCTCTTGGGTCACTCTGGAATTTTCCAAACTTGGTTACATTGCCAAGCTCTACCATTCTAGTGACATCCCCCAGCTTGCTCGATTCCTCATGCTCTTTTACCAAGAGATGCCTTGTGATTGGCTTTTTGTGCATTTCCGTCTCCTGCTTACACAAAAGGAGGAAATTCGTGTCAGGCAATCCCTTTTCCAGCACGTTGGTCATTATTCCTCCTTCCGTGGTACACCAAACAAACTGAAAGATGAAGACTTCGAAGAGGATTTTTCTAAATTCCCTGACAATCCCCCAGCAGATATAGTAACCAATATTGAAACATTTCTGGGTCATATACCCCATAAGGCTTACAGTAGAGTGATAGGCTACTTTTGGGGTAAGGCCCCTTCTTCTGGCAATTCCTTCACACTTATCTTTAAACAGGCTGCCCCCATCTTCCGCATCCAGATCCATACAGGCTCTGAAGAATACCCAGATAGCTATCTCCATAATGGGGTTGTAGCATTGGGCACTCATAAATTGCATACATCAAGATCACATTGTGCTAACTATGTCACCATTGGGCACTTTGACAAAGGAAATTTTGACAAGCAGAACCTAGAGAATAGTACCACCTCTGACCCTGACTGTGTGCACATTTTGGTAACTAACACTCAGACTGAGTCGTTGATCATAAAGAACATAAGCATCTGGATAAAGCCTAAATCCTGACTCCATTTGAATGAGCAGGATCTCTCACAGTGTAAGAACATTGCTTGCAGACAAGATCCTTTCTGGATACAAGAATACAGGATGCGGTGGAAGAAGTTAATTCTGTGTTTTCAGTCCTAATGATGATATGTTTGTGATCTATTATCTTACAGCATAAGAGCCCACCAACAATGTTTTTCAAAAGAGAGCTACAACTTGCATTGTCTTCTGCTTGTCAGAGACTCTCCTTTTCCAATTGAGTGTTTCCAGGGTTATTTTGCATCAATCTTTTTTTCATTCTCCCCGCAACAATGTAGCTCTATATGAAAATACAGTAAGATAGGACAGGGGTCCCCAACCCCCAGGCTGCAGACTGGTACAGGTCCATGGCCTGTTAGAAACCAGACCGCATAGCTGGAGGTGAGCAACGGGCGAGCGAAACTGCACATGCATGTGTGAGATCTAGGTTGTGTTCTGCATCGCCACCCCACCCTGGTTCTTGAAAAAATTGTCTTCCACAAAACTGGCCCCTGGTACCAAAAAGGCTGAGAAGCACTGAGATAGGATGCTGAAATAAGCTCAGCTGATAATATTAGGAACCAACTGTGTTTCAAGAACAACTTCCTGTGTTTCTGTTATTCAAGCTTAGTATCTTTAAATGGTAGTTTGGAAAGATGGAGGCTAAAAGTTCCTTGAAGCATAATGTATAACTTTAGATCTGTTAACTTCTAAATCAAACTCAAGGATGTGCTCTTTGGCTTCAGAGATAGCTTGTTCTAGCTCCATCACTGTTAGTACTTGAATTGAGAAGCCACATAAAGAAAAAATGATTGTGTTTGTGTTGGGGGGTTTTCAATAAGGTTTTAAATATATCTATAAGAGTAAGTAGGGCCAATGAGTCACTTCTACAGTTTTGCAAATGATAAGTCAATAAGTGATTCAGGTGAGTAACTAACGTTCACAGTTAGATGAAGTAATTTTTACAGAAGTGCAATCTTTTTTCTAAAACCAGCACTTTAGCACTGCTGAATAAATATTTTTAGATATTTTTTTAACAAAATTTGTCCAGAAACACATTTAATGAATTTTTCTAATTTAAAATTATGATTGCATAATATGTTTTACATAAAATGCTGATTGATGAATGTAATTTAAACAGCTGTCACCATATACAAAAATAACTAGGGTTTACTGTTAATTTTATACTTGTTGCATACAGCTTTTTTTCTTTTTTTTTCTTTTCCTTTTTCTGTATCTTGTTTGTAATTCTTGCTTTTCTTTGTTGTTTTTCATTATTCTGTAATTGGTATTTTATTTTTGGAAAAATAAAAAAAATATTTAAAAAGAACTGTAAAAGACGTTTCAGATTAGCATAAACTGTGACGTTGTCATCTGGAATGCAAATTTATTCTATGGCTCAAGTTCAAAGTGAAGCAGCAGTGTAGATCTTTACAGCTGAGTCAACTGATGACCAACCTTAAATTCTAGCTATTCTATTGAGCACTTTCAGCTCTCCATTTTATTCAGCTTTTCTAATTTTCTTTAAAACAAACACAAACACATTTAACAACAGTTTTGATCTCTTCATAAGAATTGCAAAATCCTTGTGGATAGATGAATCCATATTTTTAAAAACTATTGAAGATTTACAGGAAATCATTATACACTAAATTGATTGTCATTTTGACATATATTCTGAATTTTAATTCCGGATATCTTTTTTATTATGTGATCTGTTCATGTTTGAATCAAAATACAACAAAATATTTATACAGATTATGTTACATGATAACCTAATGTAACATGGTACATGTTAGCTTTTTAAAGTGTAATCTATTATAAAATATAACTAATCCAACTAATATGAATAACTATGGAAACACTTTTGGTTAAGTTATACTATATATTCTGATTTTTTATTTTTTTGCCAAGTTAATATAAATTAAAACTTTCTAATCTACTGGAACAAGGTGACATTCACCTTGTCAGAATCTCGGAAGCATGTTTTTTTCTTCTTGCTTTTGCATAACTGGAAAATTCTTAGCGTGGCCATTGACTTCCCATGTAGGCAATTAACATGAAGATAGATGTGTCCTAAAATAAAATTAAGGTTACAACAATGTAAACTATGCTGCTTGTATTAACATTTGCAATGCAGCTTTTGCAGAGTACTGAAAATTAGGATTTCTAATGGAGAAGAACTCCCTGGAAGTAGTTACATGATATATTAACTCATAGTTTGGATTGTACATTTATAGTGATCATATATCCCCTTTTGCATAAGTAATATGCAGAGTGAAGGAGAAGAATAAGAAATAATATTTCAAAGAAATTAGATTAAAAAAAAAGTAATAGGGTATATTTGAATCTGAATTACAGAACATATCTAAAGCTGAAGAGTTTGGACAAGAAAGTAGGCCTGTACAATGCTTTTAAGACTGAACTCGATCCCAAACAATTGCTTCAGAGCTCAAAGGACTTCTTGTCATCAAGTTACTAAAGCAGCCATATCGTTTCCCAGGCTCATATGGCTATTTCTGGGAGGCTTTTGCAGCAGCAAACCCTGGAACCAGATGTGACCACTTTTATGAATTGCCAAGAGATGTTGCACCTGCATTGTCACTCAGCTTTTCAGCATCAAATCTGGATGCACAAATGCAACTGAAAACCATTCATGAAATGGGTGGAAGTTGAAAGTTCAAAATTGTACTTTTTTCATATTTGAGTTTGTCAGTAAAAAATAAAACCTCTCTATGCAGTATTCTGATCAGAATTTATTTAACTACTATCACATCTGCATTATTAATCTTCAATCTGGTAATAAAATACTGCTGCAAAATATGATCTCTACTCTTCTTCCTGACAAAGTGCATAATAATATCCCTTGGTACATTTCTTAACTTTGCAAACTGCATGTTGATTCCATATGCTTTATCAAGTTTCCTCTTCACATCATCATCATCATCCCATCCCAAAAACAGTTGGTTGAAGATTGAACAATCTTTTCTCTGGTGTCTTCTCCAGAATCTTCTAGAACTGCTGTAAATCTCAAGCAATTTTTTTCAGTCCCAGTAATGCCACATTGTTAAAAACCTTTCCCGTCTTTCTATTTATTACTTCTATTTTACTTTCTAAAATTTCCACTTTGTCATTAATTTAACTTCTCCTGTAAATTTATTTTATTATTTTATTTATATATATCCCATCTGTATTATTTGGACAAGTAACTCAAGGCACACACATTCCTCCTGTTTTCCTCACAATAACAACCGTGTGAGGTGAGTTGGGCTGAGAGACATTGACTAACCCAAGATCACACTGTCGGCTTTCATGGCTAAGGAAGTACTTGAACTCATGGTCTCCTGCTTTCTAGTTTTGTGCCTTAACCACTAGACCAAACTGGCTCTCTTGTCATATAGTTTCTTTAATTTGATTTGTAAGGTTTTTTCATCTTTACTGATTTTTATTCCATTCTCACTTTAAAAGCAACCAGCTCACTTTTAATAGATTTGACAGATTCAGATTCCGCCCCCATTTCTTCAGACATCTTTTGTAATATTTCCAGGTTATATATATGCTGTTTGTTGCTTTCTGCCTCACCTTGCAGATTTTCTGATGGTTGCCATTCTTTTATTTATAATTCAAAAGTAAAAGTAAGTCAATTAAAAGGATGAAAATGAAAGTTTCTCCTTCCCCCATCTTTTATCTTTTTGTCTTGTTACTTTCAAAGACCATTTTTCAACTGTAAATTGACTGTATCTGAAAGTAATTAAGAAAGGTCAAACTCAATGTCCTTTAAAAGGCTGCATCTGCATATGTGAGCACACTGTTTCTTCCTCAACCCCATTCCACCTATTCATGAGAAAACCACAGGACTTCCATCCCAAGACTCAGCACAAGGTAGAGAGGTCCAGAGTGCAGGTGGGCAATCACTTAATCTCTCCTTTATCCAGAAAAGCTTTGTTGGCCAGAAATTGTTGGCTTTCATTCCCTATTTTCAGCTCCATCTCCACTCCTTCAGAGACATCTAATCTGCCATAGAACCTCACTTGGAAGCCCAACAACCTCCATGAGGATCTTGAACTGATGAGTGTATATAACAGAGATGCATGACCATCACTGTCCATGCTGCTAAATTTGGACCAGCTGAAGCTTCAAATATTCTTCAAGGGCAGATCCATGTAAATACATTGCAGTAGTTGAGCCATGAGTTAATTAGGGCATGAATGACTGTACATATTGTTTTACAGTCTTTTAATAATAGTACTATGGTGTGTATTTTGCTTTCTATTTTTAAAGGATATACCTGAGTTTCCCCTTGTGTAAACTTATTTATTTATTTATCATGTTTGAATACTGGTATAATCAAGGAATAACTCCAGGGAAATCCAAGGTTCAAAAAAATCAAGCTAGTGGCCATGACACAAATTTAAAAAAGGTACGGCTTTGATCACACAGTTGCAATTGCCATCTTTACTTTTTTTAAACCTACCTATAGACCTCCATCCTCTCACCCTTAAACAGCTTCCCATGTTAAATTGACAAAGTTGCTGTTTG
Source organism: Protobothrops mucrosquamatus (assembly GCF_001527695.2). Lineage (NCBI taxonomy): Eukaryota > Metazoa > Chordata > Lepidosauria > Squamata > Viperidae > Protobothrops > Protobothrops mucrosquamatus. The sequence continues at coordinate 153,963 of NW_015386950.1, forward strand.
CTCATTTTTTGTTGTATGAGGTAAGGAATGGGATAATCTGTATATCTAACACTCATACCATTCCACGCACTGTGGGCAAATAGATTGTCAGAACTGGGGTAACATTCAAGTACCAAGAGTATCCTTTCTTTCACCAACCAGCTGTACAGGTAGTAGTTTTCTGAATTCTTGTCACCATTTTTTCATTTTTGCACCTAGCATCTGTTAAATGCCCACTGAAATGCCTGCAAACATAGCAATGCAGATAAAATGTTTACAGTGATGAACTAAAATGAGAAATATTAAAATACCAATCAAGGCATTTAAAGCAGGGCTGAAATACTTCATAAGTATTTCAGCCCTGCTTTAAATGCCTTGATTTGGTATTTTAATATTTCTCATTTTAGTTCATTACTGAACTAGTTCATCAACTTATTATGAGTCTCCCTCATAAAATTTATTCCAATGGGCCAACATGTATTAGAAAAGGGGGCTTTTGAAAGCAAGAGGCATTTCTCTTCTCATAGGCAGTTCTCTTCTCATACTGGCAAAGAAGCACTGAGGTAAAAAAAAAAAATAGGGGCAGGACCTGAGTAGATGACACTGGTGTTCCAGCTAGGACCCGCACAGAAATACTAGGGCTGCAGGTCCCTTGTACCCATGATTCCCCAGCTGAACCCTTCAAGTTATGGAGTATGTGAAAGATATTGCTTTTATCCTTTTTTTTAACTGAAACATGAGATACCAATAAAAATTTCCCAATATTGTATGTTTACTTTTCTCCTGAATTAGCAAGGTAGATCAATCATTTAATTTACGATGCAGGTACCATGCAGTTGCCATAACAAATATCTGAAACAAATATCAAGATGGATATATTAGTTCAACCTCCAACTGTCTCAGGTTTTTGTTTAACTAGAACATAACATCAATTTAAGAAGCAAATTTCTTCTTTCCAGAAGGAAATTTTGCCTGATGTAATAAAAAAGAAACAAGATATCAGAATATTTAGGAATAATCTAGCTCCCCTCCCCATTATTTTTTGTGTAGTCCCATTCTTTCTTTTGGATACTTGCAAATATTCCTCTGTTTTATGTTGCTTTATTACATCTTTATTCCCCTAAGAGATTTTGATATATCAAGGGAAGTAATTTTCTGTGGCCAGTAAATTTAATCAATAAATTTATACTCCATCTTTTACAGAGAATCTTCACAAGATGTATAAAGCAAATAAACAACCAATACAGTACATCAAATGTTGATCACCTGAAGCTATAATTTATGTTAACAATGGTTTGTACCAAGTCATGACTTTCTGGAAAGACTAACACATTAAATCAAATTAAGTGAACATTATTGAATCTAATAAAGGGGAGGGCCCAAAGAAAATATGAGCTTCCTTCACATATAGACTCATGCTTGCCTACCTCAGCAGCTAATACTCCTAAACAACAGCCCACAAAAGTCCATGTGTACCAATAAAAGAAATATGAAATTGTACGATAGCAGCCCTGCAATAAATAAAAGAATCATTATGCAAATTTCTCCATCAACTTTAACAAAAGTAACCCAAATACACAGCATGAATCTCTCTCAAGATGCTGACTTGTAGAAGGGCTTCCTATATTATATATCTGATTAGCAGAGAATGGTTTCTCATCCTCTCTGCATGCCTGATAATTCCTTTAAAACAAAAGTAGGACCCAACTTAAATACTATAGTTGGACGATCTGAGATTTGATACTGGTAGTTTCAAACTGAATTTAACTATGCTGAAAAGCAATTAAGTTGTAAAGCTGGTACACACAACTAAAATAAACCTTCAAAGATATTCCAGTGATATCATAAACCCCTTTTGGGGAGGTGGGGTTTTAAAGTTAATTTTGATTTAAATCCTGGCAATTACATGGAAAAGTCCATGAAGTCTTCTTGGCAACACATCAGAAGTGGTTTGTCATTGCCTTCTTCCTAGGGTTGAGAGAAAGTAATTGGCCCAAGATCACCCAGCTAGTTTCTGTGTTTAAGGTGGGATCTAGAACTTTGATTATGCCAGTCTTCATCCAGCTTCTTAACCATTAGACAGAATTGGCTCTCTTAATAATTGTTGTGTGTGTTAGCCTTTGAGTCAGTAGTGATGAATAAGATGTTAACTTTCTAAGAGATTCAACTTTCTCTGTTGGCAGACAAGCGTATGAGAATTTAAAAAATGCAAATGTTAATTACTTACATTATCAGAGTCCAAAGCAGGAGAGCAATTATATCAGTAACTGTTATCAGTAAATTACTCTGTATAACTCTTTGTCTAAGGATTACGATGATTAAATAGCATGCAGATGAGCAAACATCCTTACCAAATTATTGACATATCCGACTGTTCCTTCCTGACAGAACTTCACATCCAGAATCTCCTCAGGTGCGGGGGGCTTGGCTCGAGTACAACAAGCCTGTGGCCATAAGTCATCTGGCTGATTTTCTCTGAACCATTCAGCATTTTTAAAATCTCCAGGTCCTAAAATTCCACAACACCGAAACTAAAAAAGAACAAAAGTGTAGCAATAAAATTTTAATCCCCTAAAGTTATTTAATTAAGCTAATTTCTTAGGGATTCTTTTTGCTATCTGAATTTCTAAGGATTTTTGCAACCATTTCTCTTTATTGTTTCCTGGGATTATTTATTTTATTTTGCTAATATGTCTTTACAAGAATTCAAAAGTAGTGACATTAGGCTGTCAATAAATAGTATCATGTTCTGATAATTTCATAAAAATGTCCTGTAGTAATAGTAAATGGTCATAAAGTATTTAGAAAAGGTAATTTGCTTAAGTTTGCATTATTTACTAGTTTTTTTTTTCTTAGAATAGATACATCTTTGGAGATCCTTCTTTCTCTGTTCTTTCTGTATCAAGTTGATTCTTATAAGAAACAAGATGTAGAAGTAATTGTACTTAAGGATGCTAGTTTTATATTTGTGATTAGAATGATTAAGCTCATATTGTGATGAAGACTAGTGACTGAAGCTTTTCCCTAGGAATGCTTATTAAGAACAAGTTATAACTCCCATTTTAAGCATCGTGTGCATCGTCTAACAATTAATATTGTAATTTTATTGGCTATCACGCTGTTTAAGAAACAAATCAAAGTCCTAAATGGTTTATAGCTAAAGTAAGTGAAGGATCACTTGCTCCCATTTAAAATCTGTACAACTATTCAAAATTTAATCAAAATTTCTCCAACTCTTGTGGTTGTAACAGCTATAAAAGAGCTCCCCCCTTCTTTAAGCAATTTTTCTACTCTGAGGTGGGGGAGGAAGAGGGAAAACAACAACAATCTCTGTAGGCATCTTTTAGTTTTTCTCCTTTTCCCCAAGGGAGAGATTGGAGAAGAAGGGATTGCAATAGAGTAAGAAAGCACACAATGGAGAATATACCTGCTGTTTGCATAGCATGATGGCTGCTCCCAGCACGTTGCTTTTGATGTGTATTCCCCTTGTGTGCCTGATTACTTATTGTAGTCCCTTCCTCTCCAATGAATTTAATACAAACATTAATTCCCTTCTTACTAATTATCGCAGTTTGGGATGAACATTCCCAAAGGGCAGCAGAAGGTGTCAAACTAATTAATCTTGTAAATTATAGGCAGCAACTGCCAGTCAGTTACCTCTAGCCCCAGGGTAAGTATTTCAAACGTAGAGGAGGATGAAAAAGGAAAGAACAATCACAATCACATGATTTGCCACTTAGCAGCTACTTTAACAATAGAGCTGCTAGTTCCAACTGTGTTTGCTAAACCAGCGCTACCTACTGTATATGTATACATAATCAAAGTTTAACTAAATTTAAGTAAGACTGGCTTCAATATATACTATATATTACACAGCAAGGCAAATATATATAGAAATGCACACATGCGTGCGCACGTACACACACACACACAAAACCTATGAGTGATATGTGTCCTCTATCTCTGTCCCCCAACCAGAGGTTCTGCATATTATCTTACTATCTAGCATTACCCTTTTCTGGACAGAGAATTCCGATGTTGTTACTGGGATCTGTTGGAGCCCCTATCCCAGCCCAGGCCTCACAGCCTCTAATGCTCCTACCATGTTGGGATACCCACATGTAGTCACACAAATATAAATTTAAAGATAGCAATATTTTAAAATATATTAAGTATTTCTATCCAAAATATATTTCTATAAATAGGGGTGACCTGTTACAAGTTTTTGTTGATATAACTTAAAAATAGAGATTAAATATGAGTGAAATCTCCTGTTTTAAAAATCAATTAAAGGATTCTTTAAGATTATTTTGTGCTACAGTAATTTTTAAGCCATTATTACATATTATAGTTTTAAGTACTATGGATCCAAAGAAAGATTTTAGTTTTTCATTATTTTGTTATGTTACACCTGAGACCTAACATTAGAAAAGATGTAACTTGTTGTCTTGCCCATATGTATGTTCTTGGGAAAATAGATTTAAAGCTACAGTAATATATATTATTAAAAACTCTTGTATAATCTTTCCAGTTTCCTCAAAAATATTCAACTAAATGATAACACGCATCAATTTGTTTACATCTCTTTCAAAATAGTATAAAAATTTCAATTTATCTAGTTAAGGAAGTGTACTTTAATAACCAATACTTGGCCATTTTCTGAAATAGATATAAAAGGAATATAATGTCATGAAGAGTTCAAACTGAGTTATAACATTTATATTAATTCCTCTTTCAATGATATTTTAAGGCTTTCGAGATAACATATTGCATTGGATACAAGACTTTTATGTAATATTTAAGTAGTACATTGATTTTACATGTTGTGGTAATATACCGTTTACTCTTAATGTTAATGACTAACAAAATCTCATGATCTTAAGATAAAATTATTGCTCATCTTGCATTACCATGATCATGAAGCCATTTAAAGCTTTAGAGTATACATTAATGGCATCGTCTCCCTGATACTTCTGTTCCAGCTGATTTACAAGGTATGTGTCACGGATCTGAAAAAAAAATGTAGAATTTATCTCGCTACCAAGCACAAAGCCTCATGTGGTTATGCTAGACATGGTAGGGATGTCAAAGCATGTGAAGTTTTATGTCATCAATCATATTTTTAAAATATTATTTTACCAGTTGTTATACATAGAAAACCAAAGAAGGGACATTTTTTTTTCCTCAAGATTCATCCACAAGGCCAGTGTACAACAAATTCAATAAGCAATCTATTTCTCCATGATCCTCTCTAGCAAGTTTGATTCTATTGATTCAAAGATATGTCTACATAGAAAAAACTCATATTTATATGAAGAAAAAGAATTTTAAAAGCAATAGAAAAACTGTTTTGGAGGCTTTAGGAAGCGACAAAGATGAAAAATTACAGACACGTGCTCTAATCCCTGACTCATTATTACCTTTGCTGCAAAGAAATAAAGGAGTATAATAATCAGAAGCTTCACAATGGAGATCACCAGGATCAGTATGACGAACTGTAAAGCGAAAATAACATGCAAAATTATGCCCATCTTTCCATACATACACAAAAGACACCCAGCTTGCAGGTCATATTCTCCACATGGAGAACAATCAAATCCCCAAGATGACAATGAGATGGAAACCCCCACCCCCCCGCCCTGATGCCAAATGACCAGGAGGACACCTTAAAATATATATTGAAGAATGTTCGTGGAAGACTTAAAGACTCTAAACATCACATGGGAAGATAATAATAATAACAATAATAATAATAATAGCAGCAGCAGCAGCAGCAACAACAACAACAACAACAATAATAATAGTTGGAAGGGTCCTTGGAGGTCATCTAGTAGTCCAATCCCCTGTTCAGGCAAGAAACCCTATACCATTTCAGACAAATGGCTGTCCAGTTTCTTCTTAAAAACTTCCAGTGTTGGAGCATTCACCGCTTCTGGAGGCAGGTTGTTCCACTGATTAATTGTTCTAACTGTCAGGAAATTTCTCCTTAGTTCTAGATTGCTTCTCTCTTTGGATAGTTTCCATCCATTGCTTCTTGTCCTGCCTTCAGGTACTTTGGAGAATAGCTTGACTCCTTCTTCTTGTAGTAACCCCTGAGATATTGGAACACTGCTATCATGTCACCCCTCGTCCTTCTCTTCATTAAACTAGACATACCCAATTCCAGCAACCATTCCTTATATGTTTTAGCCTCCTAATCATCTTTGTTGCTCTTCTCTTTCTAGAGTCTCAACATCTTTTTTACATTGTGGTGACCAAAACTGGATGCAGTATTCTAAGTGTGGCCTTACCAAGATATTGTAAAGTGGCATTAACACTTCACGTGATCTTGATTCTATCCCTCTGTTAATGCAGTCTAGCACTGTGTTGGATTTTTTGGCAGCTACAGCACACTACTGGCTCATATTTAAGTGATTGTCCACTAGGACTCCGAGATCCCTCTCACAGTTGCTACTATTGAGCAAGGTACCACCTATACTATACCTGTGCATTTGATTTTTCTTGCCTAAATGTAGAATCTTACTTTTTTCACCATTGAATTTCATTTTGTTAGATAGCGCCCAACGTTCAAGTCTGTCAAGATCCTTCTGTATCTTAAGCCTATCTTCTGGAGTGTTGGTTATTCCTGCCAGCTTGGTGTCATCTGCAAATCTGATGAGTTCCCCATCTATCCCCTCATCCAAATCATTGATGAAGATGTTGAAGAGCACTAGGCCCAGAACAGAGCCCTGGAGCACTCCACTATACACTTCCCTCCATGTAGATGCAGTTCCATTGAGGACCACACACTGAGTACGGCTGGTCAGCCAGCCTCAAATCCATTTGGTGGTGATGTTGTCTAATCCACATTTTTCTATCTTATCAAGTAGTCCGTGGCGGTCTACTTTATCAAATGCCCTGCTGAAGTCCAAGTAAATTATATCCACAGCATTCCTCTGGTCCACTAATTTTGTCACCTGGTCAAAGAATGCAATAAGATTTGTCTGGCATGATCTGTTTTTGACAAACCCATGTTGGCTTTTGGTAATGACTTTGTTTTGCCTCTTAGTGTTCGCTGATTCGTTGCTTGATTATCTTTTCCAAGATCTTCCCAGGTATTGAAATCAGGCTGATAGGTCTGTAGTTTCCTGGATCCATTTTTTTCCTTTTTTGAAGATGGGAACTACTTCAGCTCTCTTCCAGTTATCTGGTAATGCTCCAGGATCTTTGAAAGATATAGTGCAGTGGTTCTGAGATAACATCTGCCAGTTTCTTCAGAATCTTGGGGTGTAGTCCATCTGGTCCTGGTGATTTGAACTTATCTAGGGTGGACAGGTGCTCACTTACCATTTTCTTGCCTATCTTAATTTGTGTTTCTAATCTGTTTTTTACGCTATTGTTTTTGATAGGTTGGGCTGTTTTTTCCCTTTGTGTAAATACGGATGCAAAAACAAGCTGAGTAGTTCTGCTTTCTCCCTGTTGCTTGTCACCTTCTTGCCACTTTCTCCCACTAATGGTGATGCTACAGTACTCGCTCAAGAACAAATATTCTAGAGATCCTTTGCTGCCTGATATGCTACATAGCATGGGAGGATCTAATGCTAATGCTTCCAAACAAAATAATAATAATAATAGTAAAGTTGGAAGGGACCTTGAAGGTCATCTAGTCCAACCCCCTGCTCAGGCAGGAAACCCTATACCATTTCGGACAAATGGCTGTCCAGTCTCTTCTTAAAAACTTCCAGTGTTGGAGCATTCACCGCTTCTGGAGGCAGGTTGTTCCACTGAGTAATTGTTCTGTCAGGTAATTTCTCCATAAACTAGGTTGCTTCTCTCTTTGGTTAGTTTCCATCCATTACTTCTTGTCCTGCCTTCAGGCGCCTTGGAAAATAGCTTGACTCCCTCTTCTTTATGGCAGCCCCTGAGATATTGGAACACTGCTATCATGTCCCCTCTCGTCCTTCTCTTCATTAAACTAAAAATACCCAATTCCAGCAGCCGTTCCTTATATGTTTTAGCCTCCAGTCCCCTAATCATCTTTGTTGCTCTTCTCTGTACTCTTTCTAGAGTCTCAACATGTTTTTTACATCACGGTGACCAAAACTGGATGCAGTATTCCAAGTGTGGCCTTACCAAGGCATTGTAAAGTGGTATTAACACTTCACGTGATCTTGATTCTATCCCTCCGTTAATGCAGCCTAGCACTGTGTTGGCCTTTTTGGCAGCTGCAGCACACTTCTGGCTCATATTTAAGTGATTGTCCACTAGGACTCCGAGGTCCCTCTCACAGTTACTACTAATGTTAGGATGTCATGTAGGAACTTAATCAGGAGATCTCTATTAATAACAATAATAGAAAATTGCTTTTTTCATAATAATTTATGCTGCATCTAGCAGAAATATGCAGATTTAAACCACAGCTCTAACAACTATCAGACTGCATTATTCTTAGTCATTGCACATAATGTTTCAAAGTTATGATATGAATTCCAAACTTACAAATCTCTTGTATGTTTGCATCAATATTCAGTCTTCAATACCAGTGAACTCCCTTCACTTACATTCTTCAACAGCTGTATATCTTCAGCAACAGTTGCATATATGCCCAGATAGCTCAGCCATGAAAGCAGTAGACCCATAAGGAGGATGATAGAAGCTGCTATATTTAAGAAATAGTTGGGATGGATATCCAGAATTCTTCTAGGGTCAATGATTGCCCAGATAGCCACAATAATAAGGCAGAGTGACCCAATCTGAAAAATACACAGAATAATCATTCAATGTAAAAGTCCTCTGTAAATACTCTTTAAAAAATTCTAGTGGCGCTCAACTTAGATAAGAGTGTTTCTGATGAGGGAATAGTATTCTCTTAGGAATCTAGTTCCAAGGGGAAGACTGGCTCATAAGGCAAGAGTGGTCGGATGCTAATTTTGGTCAAGATTACTGAGAGGTCTATGAGGCTGCCATCTAGACACCAAAGCACACCTTTAACAGATATTACAAGTCTCACATTTCAGCATTCTGTGGAAAATCCTTTGGCTGCAAGGGTTCTATTTCAGAGGGAAGAGGCAGCATTGGAAGAATATTAACTGTAGATCCCAGCCCAGGTAGATGGTGTTTCAACATATCTAGCTATTGCCCTTCAGAACCTCCCCCCCCCTAGAAATTATCTATTGTATAGCAGGTTACTGTTTTTCTTAAGTCTAAAGAGGCTAACTAATCCCAGGCAAACTTCCTGCAGATTGCTGGTCAATTCATAGAGTTTGTGGTAGACCACCTGGTGAATTTTTGCAGACCAATGTTCATCTACGGAACCCAGATTGAGAATTGCTGTTTTAAAGATTTGAGAATTTACTTAGGGCTGTCCTGTACATATAAAATCACACATAAAACAGAAAATAACATGACAAAAAATAACAAATGGCGGACATTGGTTAATGTGAGCAAATGTAAAATGATGCACCTTAGTGCCAAAAATCATAACTACTCATACAAATTAATGGAATCAAAGCTAACAGTGGCTAACAAAGAAAGAGATTTTGAAATAATGCTAAAGTTCAATGACGTATCAACACAATGTGCATTTGCTATAGAAAACGCCCACAGAATGTTAGAGATAGTAAATATTGAAAATAGAGCTATGATACCAATATCATAATAGATTATAATACCAATATTATAATACCCTTATATAAATCAATGATGCGACCAACTCTGAAATATTGAGTGCAGTTCTGGTCATTGCACCTAAAAAAGGATATAGTGGTGCTGAAGATTTAGAGGAAGGTAATGAAGATGATCAAGAGGCTGGAGAAGCTTCCTGATAAATAAAGGTTGCAACATCTAGGAAGGAAGTGAATCAGAGGGGATATGATTGAGTAGGTAAAATTATATATATATTTGCTGCCACAAGAATGATGTTGGCTACTAGTTTGAATGGCCTTAAAAAGGGTTGGAGAAATTCATGGAAGTCATGTGAATCAGTGACTATTAGTGCTCATGGCCTAGTGTGACTATTTCTGAAGACTATCTGCTTGGAAATTAGTGGGGCTTCCTTCTTTTGTTGGTTGGCCTCTATGACAACAAATTGGTGGATCAGATAGGCTGGGGTCTAAGGCACTGCTTATGCTGAAATACAATCTATCAGAATTTTCCTGGGTTTCATTATTTCAGAAGAATTTAATATTTACAAGCATACCTGTGTTTTTTTCACTGTGTACACAGTAACAGGGCTCCCCAACCTCTGAGCTTCAGCCCGTTCAGAACCAGGCTGCAGAAGAAGGGAAAGGGGTGATTATGCATGCACAACTCCATTTGCTCATGCAGAACCATCCCCTCTCCCTCCCCCAAAGCCTGAAAAGTTGGGGAACGCTGCACAATAAGGAAGCATTTCAGATTTTAGCAAATGAAATAACTGACCATCCACCTGAGATGATGCACAAGGCTTAAGCAGTTCTCATTTATGTCAATGGGCCAAGTTTGAAGGGGGATTTATTTTAAGCACAGTCCTATAATACTTACAAACACCAGAACACAGAAGAAAAACATCAGGTACTTCATGCAAAGTACTGTATCCATTTTAAGGCTAATATGAGTTGTTTGGATTTCAGCAGAAATAAGCAACAATCTCTGTAGAGAAAGGAGAGGGAGATCAATATGGGTTTGTCTTAGCTCTATCTTACTCATTTTTCATCCTTTATCTGAATACAGTACTCAAGCGGATGAGCAAACCTAAATTAGATACTCTCTAACACTGCTGAAGCAGTGCTGATTATCTTCCAGTCACTTTAGACTTCAGCTCCGGCAGTCTCAATTAACATGGCTAATGGTGAAAGATTATGAAAATTGTAGTTCAAAACTCCCGGAAGACACCACATTGTCTGTTCTGAGATACAGTGTAGATTTACCTTGGATGAAACACCATTGAATATAATGAGGCTTGCTTTCAAGTGCCTATGTAGGATCTGACATCTAAAAACTGATGTCCCTGTTTCTAAATGCTGTCCAAGGTCACATATGACTTAATCTCTAATACTTGTCACAATAAAATATTCTATTATAAAGAAAAAAATGCATTTCAATAAAAAGCCCCTAAAAATTTAACTAACTTAACTAAACTAAACATTTCTTTATTTCAGTAGGTTGTTACTGCTCCTGCCTTTACTTTTTCTTTCTCTCTATCCATCTATATACAACTAAAACTCTCATGTCTGTTTGCTTGTAATCTTCAATTGGGCAAAAAGGTGTATCATAGGGCAATAATTTTTAAATCAGTGTACTTCAAATGAGCTAACTAAAAGATGCATCCAATATCTGAAATCCATGACTCCAATGGAATTGAAATTTGGCTAAGTTGTGGCTCGCTCAGTGCTGCCATATTGCTGGACTACCACCATGCCATGGTCTGCCATCATCATGTTATCATTTCCAGAAATCACTCCCACACTCCCATTGCTTTTTTGCCCTCCTCTGATCATTCTGTTTTTCTATTTAGTTAAGGAGAGATCTTTGAAACAATGACCCAGTGAGTCATAGATTCTCTAGTTTTATCTTACGAGCTCCTCAAAAAACCCCAGCTATGTCCATAATTTTATTATTCAGCCTTAAACCAGATACATACTGGTAATATTAGTCTTACCTTGTTCATAAATTGCCCAGACTGAACCTTGTTCTTAACTGAACATCCATTCAGATTGTTTAAAACTGGCCTGGTTGTTTAAAATTGGCTAAAATTTATCTGAATTAGGTGGTATTTAGGTATTCTGAAAATTGAACATGCTACCTGACATTTCTGCAAACTGTACATCTAACATCTTTTGACAGTTCAAAACTGCAGAAGAATTCTAGTGATTGTAGGGCAAGGGCAATTTAGAAGCTTATTGTATGCTTCAAATCTTGTATATTAACAGTGGCACAGATATATAAAGATCAGCAGTTCTAAAAGCATATTACAGCTACATTAAAAGTTAACTTATTTACTGGGGACTTCTGTCTCTGTTAAAATCTCTTTGTAATTCCTCTCTGGACAAGGAGAGGACTTGAAATTACCCATAAGTGCTCCAGACAGTTGCTTCTTGCTTTCCGTCCATTTGGAGCTCTGGGGGACAAATGAAAACCATCTTCACTACATTTGGCAACTTCAAAAGGACCCCTGGTTCGCATATTTCCTTTTCTATTTTTTAAAATTGCTTTTAACTGCTTTTCAGCTATTAGAAATTGTTGAAATGACAAATTTTATTGGGCATTGGGTGAATTTCTTTCAATCCTTAGCAAAAGAAGTTTTAAATACAAGGACTTTAAAAAATAGTTTTAATAAACAATAAAAGGTTGATTAGAACATTGATTTTGGAAAGTTAAAAAGGGACCAAGGATCCTAATGCATTTGAAATAAAAATTTCAAATTCGTTATAAGAATTCTCCCCATAGGAAAACACTGTTATTTCAAATTCTTTAAAAAATGATAGGATGGGACTTTGAAAACTGGACACTAGAGGGAACCAGAAGGAACTGAAGTTACAATTAAAGGAGAAGAACATTTAAATTTGACTTACTAATATGGATGGAGCAAAATACTTTTACACTTCGTGTACTGATGGATATTTGTGACCCAGAAGTTGTCATTATAGATAGGCTGTTTTTAAAAGTTATTATGGAAGGAGAGCAAGTTTTACCACATAGGACTAAGATTGATCTGAAAGTGGATCTAAAAATGGCAGGCTACAAGAATTATATGAAAAAAGATGCTACACTTGATATACAAATGAAACCAGATGAAGTCTTAAAAATTAAATGGGACGCTCAAATAACAAACCAAAAGAGTGACCTAGTTAACTTTTCTAAACTGAATTTACAAAGGAGACTTGTTAAAGTTTTGAAAAGTTTTGTGAGAAGAAAGAAAAAAATGAAAATAAATCAAGTTCTAGGACATTATTTGAGGGGATTAAGGATCAAATTGTTAAACGTGAAATGGTTTATTTGATCAATGTTAAAATAGGTATGTTGTTATCTCTAGCAACCCTTAATGGGTTTTTGTTCACCAGGACTGAATGACCAGGCTTTAAGGATTTGTAGATATGATATGAGACAACAGAAAGAAGAAATCTTTTGTTGCATTTTAAGAGAAGGTATAAGTTACAAAAATTGTTTATACTGCATATAACTGAGAAGTCAATTCTTATATATTTCTTTTCTTTCTCTTACTTTCTTTCCTTTCCTGCACTTTCTCTTTTCATTATTTTATTTTTTTAGCTAGTATTCTTTTTAACTATAACATTTAGTAAACTTATTATAAAAAACTTATAGCAGCAAGCAGACTCTTTTATACTATACATACAATGAAATATCCTGGAAAATAGTTTTGCAGACTATTTGCTTGTTTTCTGGGTCAAAACAGTATAAGGTAAGAATTTGAAGTTTATGATTGGCTTGAATTATGTTGCAGTTAAATAGAACAATGGTAAATGTAAGTACTTGGAAGTGAAAACTTGTAGAAAAAGACTAATTCTTTTTTAAAAGGAATAAGAAGCTTTAAATATAAAATTATTGAAGGACATACTGTATGTATAAGAAAATGTAAAGATTGAAAAATAGAAAATGTCGTAATTAGGGAGAAAAAAAATCAGATATAGGCCTGTTACAACATTCTCTTATAGGGAATGTTAAGGTTCCCCAACCTTTTAGATCCAAAGACTCATCTGAAATTTTGAAAGCAGATTATGGGCACTCTCACAAAATGGTAGTCATGTGGCTATGGTTAATTACAAAAGAGCCACAAACCAAAAGCATACAAAGCATTAGGTTGCAGCAACCTACCTATTGATGCCTCTGGAGTCCATGTGGCACCCAGAGGAATTGTTGGAAATGCAGGTGTGCTTGAAGTTGTTCTCTTTCTCATTTTAAAATTATTTTTTTAAAAAAAAACTAAATGGAAATAAGACAGGTGAGAAAAAAATTGCTAACAAATTATTATTGTACAGTACATCTTAAGACCTAGGTGATATGTTCTTTTTAGATATGTAAATGTTCAAATATGAAAGAGCAGATATATTCAGTGTTAATTGGGGGTTGGGAGGTAGACAGAACTGTTATATGATCATAATAGCAACATTTCTGATTCTTTTGTAACCAGGTATTTGTTTGATAAGCAGGATAAGTGTATACAGTAAGTGTATACTTACTGGTATTTGACAAAAATCATCTATGTAATCAACATTGTGTTTAGATGACACTGGATCAGAGCCTAGCTAACCACATTTTAGCTTAGTATGTTGTCAAAAGCTGTATCATTAGTACCATGTTGACCAACATGTCACAATAAGAGAAAAAGATATACCATACCCCACAAAATTCTATTTATTTGCTTGCGTTATTATTGCTGTGGCTGCTCCCTTCACCCCAGCGGCATTCTGCCTCTCAAATCTGAAAAGGATTGATCCACCAAAATAAGATCAATATAATTTGCACGCATGAGAATATTCTTCCCCTAAGTCCAGACCAGAATGTAGACTACAAAAGGAATGAGCACTAACTGCATATAATAAATTACGCTGTAAGGGATAAGGTGGGGACTGGAAAAGAAGTGCTGCATTCACTGATCTCTACTGATTTATGTGAATTGGCAGAGAGCTCATCAGTTCTCTGGAGGATTTTAGTTTGTAAGAATTTATTCAAATTTTTACTTATTGCATTTATCCTATGCTTGATTGTCTTTACATTGTGTATTCTAGTAGAGAAGCAAGCAAATGTTTTACAAAAGGCATCTTTCTCTTCCCATGTGGCCTTTTTAACTGCAGAATGTAAGGAAATGAATCTAGTTTTATGATGTTTTGGTTAGATCTTGGTTCCAGCATAGTACAACAGTAAGATTTGAACAATAAAACACTATTTTTGATAAGCAAGGATTGTGCATCTAATCAGACTGTAGAAAGAAATCTTGTCTGTGTCAAAAGTTCTGCCTGGTAATATTAAGCTTTTGGAAATACAACACTGCCTAGGAAAAGACATTTGCTTTATCCACCTCTCTGGCACATAGCACTTCCAGCTGTTGACTCCTACATTCTAAGTTTTGTCTATTTTTCTTTTCTCTGAATTTCTCAACTTCATTAGCAAAAGAATCGATACAAACGGTAATATAGTCATCGAGGAGATGGACTGGAGACAAGGGATGAGTGTCACTGCATTGGTTTGGTTGAGGAAGCTACAAAGACAGCATCCACCATCTCCGCAAGGAGAAGGGCGAGATATAAATTTAATTAAATAAATAAATAAATAAATTCTTCTTGATATCATAACACAGCTCTATCTCAGAAGTTATTTGGGATGACAGCACTAACCTTAACTGAACAGGGCATCATTTTCAGGCATTTAGGCCATTTTCTAACAAACATTATTTCTGTTTCAGTCAAACCAAGACTGATGACAGACATACTGTGGTTCAGTGTACCCTGACAATATGGAAAATTGGGTAAATTATAAACCCTGATTAACCATGGATTAATATGTTATGAGAATTCATTGTTGGGGGTTACCCACAATTCAAATATAGCCTTCAGAGGTCTGTCTTGTGATTTTCCATGGTTCTCTCTCTCTTGCTGCTTTGCCCCCTTACCCTCCTACTACTGTCGTTGTCACCATTATGTTTATAGTGAAGTTGCTAATACCACTGCTCAAATCCTGAGATGTTAGGAGCCATTCTGGCAGTTGCTCTGAGGACTCTATGTTCAAACTAGGGCTCAGAACAGCTGCCAACACTTGTGGACCAGTTCTGCAAGTTCTAGAGGACTCTATGGTTATATGATTGACCATAGAGTTGTCTCAGAGCAACTGCCAGAGTGGTTGATTACACTTGCAGCATCAGAGCTGACAGCCCCATATTAAGAGTGACATACGTGAGATTGCATCATGATCATCATCATCATCATCATTTTAAAAAAAATTAAATCAGTTAGAAAGGAGGGGAAAGGAAAAGCTTCTTTTTGTACCATTGATCAAATGCATCTGAAGTGATTAATTTGTGAACTGCACAGTACATGAGCTATGGTGATACAATCTGGTCTGATTTTAGGGACTTTTCTGGGAGCTTTTTGTTCATCCAGTTCTATGAAGTCCTAAAGTGTGAGGAAAAGTGGAATATTCAAAAACTTAAAAGAGTTTTGTAGCATTATTTCATGTTAGCCAATTTTGTAAGCCCAACCACAATACCACTTAGCAATTCACCACCTGATCACATACAGGTAATCCTCAACTTACAACCATTTGTTTAGTGACTGTTCTAAGTTATGATAGAACTGGAAAAAGACTTATGTCCATTTTTCACACCTATGACTGTTGTAACATCCCCATGGTCACATGATCAAAATTTGGACACTTGGCAAACTGGCATGCATTTATGATAGTTTTAGGCTACCAGTGTCATATGATTATCTTTTGCAACTCTGACAAGCAAAGTCAATTGGGAAACCAGATATACTTAACAGCTGTTACTAACTTAACAGCTGGTGATTCACTTAACAACTGTGACAAGGTCGTAAAATGAGGCAAAACTCACTTAACAATTGTCCTGCTTAGCAACAGAAATTTTGGGCTCAGCTGTGGCCCGTCAGTTGAGGACTACTATATTTGTGGTAAATTACAGTTAATTTTGTTTTTATTTGGCAAGTTTAAATTCAGTTTTAAAAAACCCAGTTTAAATAAGTTATAGATTGGTGTAATATATTAACCCAGCACTGAATCTTCTCAAAAATGCTTATTTAATTGGCTGTATGATTAAATCCTTCTCAACACGTTACCCGCCGAGTATTCTGTATAATTCTAATTCCCTTGCAATTAGTTCTCTAAAAACAAATAATAATAGATGTTACTGACTTCCTTAGATTTTGAGGTGCAATATTCCCCATTAAACATCCTCTTCATTCATGTATTTTGTTTACATGGATGCAAATATGCATCCCTATATGCAAATAAGATAGAGGAGTCCTTGTTTAGTGACCACAATTGGGATAAGCAGCTCCATTAAGCGAAGTGGTTGCTAAGTGAAACTGCAATTTTGCTTATGAACTTACTTTAGCTTTACTTTACTTTACAGACCTGCAAAGGTCTTAAACATGAGGGTTGCTCACAAATTTACTTTTTCATCTCTATTGTAGCTGTACAAGGCAGTCACTAAAGAAAGTCACTATTTGTATTCATAAGCCATAAATATATCCTAATACAACCTACATTAAAGTACTGCTGGTAAAAAAGCTGTCCACGCTATATCAAAATTGTACTGTATCTCAAAAATATCTTCAGGGTTATACAGTCTCTCCTATCATGTATCTCAAGGCTTAATTTAAGTAGAAATTTGCAAGAATAGAACACACATAAAAACCCAAATAATTTGATAATTGTGAATTTATTGGAGCAATTGTGAATTTATTGGAGCTAACTTCTTAAAATAGTTTATCCAAAAATCTTCAGTATTGTACTATTGACATGTAAATCTCCATGCAATACAGAAAATTCAATTCTTACTTAAAATGACAAAAGATCCTGGGATTGTACTAGAGTACAGATAGGAACTTCCAAGACTTCAAATTTTTCCACATGGAGAAAGAGTTTAAACTGTCTTCTCTATTAATTTACTGTATCTTTGTTTAATTAAATGTTTATCTGAAATGGTGCAGCCCAGCCACAGTTGACTACCTCAAGACAATGCAGAAAGCACAGAAAGCTGACACGTGTGAATCCTTACAGAAGATGCATTTTAAAATGTAACAATAAGACATAGGTGCCTTTGGAGAGCAGTAATTTAATTTTAACTTCAGAAAGACTGTTCTGTGTTGCCAGTTTTTTTGCAACTAGTATCACATAAATAAGATCTATAATAGGGCTGTTCAGTACTTTAGATCAGCAGTCTCCAACCTTTCTGGTACCAGGGACTGGTTTCATGGAAGACAATTTTTCCATAGAGGGGGAATGGTTTCATGTGCAACCTAGATCCCACACCTGTGGAGACAAAGCTTTGCTCACTTATCCACCACTTGTGCAGTCTGTTTCCTAACAGGCTGGGGGTTGGGAATCTGTTTTAGATTACTAGGAGTAAAGTTGTTTTAGTGTGCATTTAGGTCTGCATGTAGCTCCAGACCAAGTGTGTCTTTTCTCAACATCATGCTACCATTATGGAGGACAGCCATGCAATCGTAGGAAGACATGGCTGCTTTAACAAGTTTCCAACAGAACACCCTCAGGCATCCTGAAACATGTTTTTCCCTTGGTATGTGAAATGCTGTACATCCCTAACTTTTCCAAACTACTGAACAAGTTCATAGAGCATTTTGTCTTGTTAAAGCAATACTTCATTCTCATGTTTAGTCTTAAAACAGGTAATATATTTATATTCTTTGTATAATTGCTTGGGAAAAAATAGTAAACTCATTTAAAACAGACAAAAGTTTTAAATACAAATGTTTCAGATAAGGCTGATATGAGGGACAATTGTGTTGTTGTGCAGGTAGGGTAAGGAACTTTAGACATGCAAATTACACCATCTGATCACAAACATTTCATCCACTGTTATGTGAACAACATATAGAACTTATTCTCCAAAGATTAAAAAAGCTCAAGAAAAAAACAGATTTTTTGCCAAAAATAATCCTTGAATCTTTTGCCAACATAATACATTATTTTAAATATTCAGTAAAGAACTATTATGATCTTTCTTAATATTTCAATCTCACTATTGAGAATATATTAACATTATAAAAAATTAAAAGGAAATTAAATATTTCTTCTTTACTTTGCACCTCTCTTTCTGATTATCTGGAAGGAAACAATGCAGCTCACTGCAGATATCTGTTACCAGCACATATTCTTCTAATGCATTCCGTACGTTTTGATATTACATGGTTGTTATATCCCCAGTGATGTAATTTGCATTATACTGAAAAAGGCCACAGATCCATATGTTGCTTGATCCTTAAGTTAAGGAATATCTATGGAGTTTGCAGGCATTTCATATTTATTTACAGTGATAGATTCATATTCATTATCTTTTAAATATTGTGAAAAATATAATAACATCTACATGTACACATCCAATGAAAAGTCTTCAAATGAGGCTGCATTTTGCTTCTTCTTTTAAAGGTAAAACTTTAAAATTCAGCAGAAACAGAAGAAATCATTGGTACTGCCTATAGTCCCCAAAAGGAGAGGCCTGTAACTGAGATGGGTCATCAGAAAACTGAGGACCTGTAATTAAAAAAAATAACAATCATTTAACATTCTGCAGTGTATTGCTGCACTGAATTTCATTAGGGTCAAGGGAGAAAATGGGAATTCTTAGGGTATGATTGTTCCATGCTAATGTGCAATTGGGAAGGCAATCACAGTTCAGAAATTACTCTAATGTGTTAGAACTAGAATTGACAACTGTATGACACCACTATTACACAATGTTTTGATGCCTGTTATGTGAAAGTATTAAAAATTTGCAAATACTTTTAAGTAGCTGCAAATTTTTTATTTGAATGCTTTCTATTTATTGCTGTGAAAATTACTGCCACAATATTTAATGGAACTTTTTAAAAAAGTAAAATTGTTTCTCAGTAAGAGAATTAAATATCAGGTTTTACAGCATATTAAACTAAGCAATTATCTTACCATTTGGAAATTGCACAGATGCAAATCTTGTTAACATGATACCTGCTCCTTCAATTAAAGCTAGAAGAATTCCTCCCATAGCTGCAGACCCAACCATTGCAATTGGTCCATCTAATAAATTTAAAAAACAAAAACAAAAAAACCAAGATTTAGAATAATTTTTAAAAATCATCCTATAATAATACACCAGATTACATTTTATGCTGGAAATATCAACCATATAGTAGTAATAATAACTTATTAAATTTATTAAGTGTCCAGCTCCTAGCGTTGGACAGTTTACAGTTGCTAAACATTTAAAAACAAAAGAACAGTACACAACACAAAAACAGCATGAGACAAAAGAATAAAGATAGCAGTAAAATAAACCCAGAGGGGACTAAAAAGGAAGAAAAGAGTCATTCTCTCCAAAAACTTGGTGAAAATGGGAATGTCAAGCTAAAACACTGAAAATACAGTGTAGATTCTTTATAGCAGGAATATACATCCTGCAGCCTAAAGGTCACATATATCACTCCAAAACTTTAGGTGCAACCCCCTCTCCATCCTTTCAAGAAATTCTAATGCAGAAAATTAAGAATCATAAAATATGTGCTGATAAATGATCATTTTTCATTTTAATTATTGTCAGAAATTTTAAAAAAATGTTCATTCTCAATTTGTCGTAGGCAGTATCTCTACAATGGTCCTTACTTCTTGAAGCTAAAATGGCCCCTGTTAAAGCACCACTGGTAATAGAATTCCAAGGATCTTCTTTTCCTCTTGCTTTCACCAGGCTACAGTCGATCATGGAGAAGAGACCACCCCAGATAGCAAAGCTACCTATTTGAATGATAAATAATTCAGAACTTATAACCAAGGTTTTAGTGGTCATTTTTAAATGTGGATTCTAGCAAAAGAAGCTGGAGAAATTTTATTTAAGTTCAAAAAGAAACAGAACCTTTAGTTATGAGGAAACATATCAAATATTCAAGAACTTAACACAAAAAGGAAGTATAATTAATGCCCACCAGAGCTCCTTAGCAATATTCCAAAGGGCAAATACATTTGTTTAAAATCTGCATCCCCTTAATTCCTCAAAGCAGTTCACTTAATACAGTGGTTCTCAACCTTTTGTAAGTCGAGGACTAAACCGGTTGTAAGTCGAGGACTAAACCGGTCGTAAGTCGAGGACTTTCCCTGCCCGGGAGCGCCGTGCATGCGTGGTTCCGCCCCCTGCGCCGGCCGAGGCGTAGCTGGCAAGCGGCAGAGATGGAGCAGGCCGACCACCAGCTGGCCCAGCTCAAGGGAGGTAAGGCACCCGCTGGAAAAGGGGAAAAAAATGGTGGACAGCCTTGCTTGGCGACCCCCGTGAAATGGTCGATCGACCCCAAATGGGGTCGCAACCCATAGGTTGAGAACCGCTGACTTAATAAATAAAAGATAATTTTTTTCTTCTTCTTTCAAGCCATTCTGGACTCCTGGTGATTATACGGACAAGACCATGCAGTTTCTGGAAGTTGTTTGCCACTTTTTTCCCCTAGGGCTGAGAGTAATTGGCTCAAAAACCACTCACGTGGCTTTTGTGCCTATGACATGTTTAGAACTCAGGCCAAGCTAGCTCTCAGTTCATACATTCAATGATAACACTTTACCCTCTTTTGCCCTATTTTAAGATAACTGTTTTGTCCTCACATTGGAATTGAACACATATTTTCTCACAAATGAATATATGAGGATTCTTGTTGAAAGTACTTATCTATGCTTCTAAATAACTTTATTTTAGAGAGAAAAGAAGAAATCTACTCTCTAGCCAGGAAACAAAAGTTTCTCAAAGTATAAATCTTGAAAGATAACTATGAAGTGTTCTTTTCTCTCTGCTTAGGTAGACCGGGTACTTGGAAGAGATGGTCTTCCTTCTCCACCTAGGAAGGAAATGCTCAAGCAAAAAATATATTGACAAATGTAATATGAGTGTTACTTTTTCCTGATTTAAAAGAAAATAGGCTTCTGTTCCCTTCTTTTCATTGTCAAAAGAGCATGGCAGTTAATGGCACAGCTATAGTACCCCCTTCTTCAGTTATATACTACACTAAAGATAAGTAAAAGCCATGTCCCCCAAGAAATGTTATCACTTTTCTTTTTAAAACAGAGAAGGAATTACAACAATAATTACCTCCTAGCTGTGGTGCTCTGCTTTTAATAGCCGTCAAACTACCCCGCAACCGGTAATTTACACCCTGGAAAAAGTAAAAATACACTATTAGAGCAATACCAAAGGTTTTTATTCAATTTACAATCGACAGAGTTTAAGCTATGATCCTGAGATTGATATACTAAGTTAAAATTCTACTCATCACCATCCTATAGTTTAAAGTATCAAGAAAGTACTTTGATTAAATGGCTCGAGGCTACATTAGGTTGGTTCACTGATCATTTATATTCTCATTTATATGAAGTCTGGATCATAAAAGATAAAGCTATAAACTAAACTGCCTAAACTAATTTTTCATGGATTAGAATCCAATTTATCAGGCATAAAGAACAGACCTGTGAGGTGTATATTATGTATACATACAGCTATGGTGGTTGGACTATTGTAGAGTCAGGTGGCTATACAAATGTGATAAATAAACATAAGAAAAGGGGTAATAATGAAAAGAAAAATAAAAGACAGACTTGCTTAGAAATGATCAAACAAATTGTTGTACCTCAGTTCTCCAAATTCTTCACTCTGCTTTATACAGTTATACTCTGCTCTGATGTTTCAATTTTAATTGATCATTCTGATTTTGTATTCCCTATTTTGTAGACAAATATACAGTATGCAGACTTTATTGAAATTAGTAAGTGTACTAAAAACTAACTTTAATAGAAAGATTGAGAACCCAATTAAGCTAATGAGTCAAATATTACACTTCTTCATTTATTTTTTGAGGTAAATTATCCAAAGCTACATATTTGTGCATCAATCTCTATGATTATCAATTTATTTGAAGGGGAAATTAGAGTCAAGTGTTTCAATCAAAAGGTGATTATCAGGTGTGAGTGGGGGAAGTCCTGCCTTACTTAAAGCATATAATGTTGGAAATTCACTATTAAAGTCTGATCTTCAAAAAACAGGTATGTGGAAATGTGTCATGGCTCGAATAAAGGAGATTTCTGAGGACCTCTGACAAACAGTTGTTGATGCTCACCAGTCTGGAAAATGTTACAAAACTATTTCCAAAGACTTTGGACTCTACTAGTCCATTTTCAGGCAGATCATGTATAAAGTGAGGCAATTCAACACCACTGTTACTTCCCCAGGAGTGATTAACCACGATCAGCCCAAAAACAAGGCATGAAATACTCTAGGAAATGTTGACTGACACCATCAAGAGAACACTGTCCATGGCAGCACTGCAAGGAGAAAGCCACCTCTCAAAAAAGAACACTGTTGCCCAATGTTGCCCTTTGCGAAATGTGACAGCCTTATCATGGTTTGGGCCTGCTTTGCTGCCTGACCTAGGATATTGATGAAACTATGAATTGCAAATTTTACTCACAAATCCTGTAAGAAAATGTCAGGGTATCTGTGAAATGAAGTTCAAGAGAAAATAGATCGGGCAGCAAGACAATGTCTCAAAACAGACAAGTCACAAAATCAAAAAATAATTAAAGCAGAAGAAACTTAATATTTTGTAATAGCCAAGTCGAAGTCCTGACCTTAATCCTAGAGAAATGTTGTGGAAGGACCTAAAGCTGGCAGCTTCTGCAAGGAAACCCAACACCCCTAAGTTGAAGCTCTTCTGTAAGGAAGAATGAACAAAAATTCCTCCAAGCCGATGTGCAGGACTGAATCAGTATTATTGGAAACATTTAGTTGCAGTTATTGCTGCCCAAGGGAGTGGGGGCAGCATACCAGTTACTTAAAGCCAGGTTCATCTAGTTTTGCCATACAAATGTGTAGCTTTGGATCATTTTCCTCAATATATAAATGAGGAGGTGCAAGGACTTTGATTCATTTGTTTAATTGGATTCTCATTATCTAGTTTTAGGACATGTGTGGAAAATTGAGATCGTATTTATGGAGACATATTGAAACTACAGAAGAGTTCACAAACTTTTAAGCACTACTGTGTGTATAAGTCCACTGGAGTGATAGTAACATGAGTGTTGAAAGCATCTGGATCAAGAGGACAGGGCAAACTAGCAAAAGTGGTATCTTATGAAGAGTCAGTTACAGACTACCAATCCAGTCAGAAGTAGATGAAGATATTTAAAGCAGGTAATAGAAGCCTCAAAAATCCATTAAGTGGTTATGGTAAGAGATTTTACCTGTTAAAATACTTGTGGACTAATTTTGTCAAAAGAAAAGATGGCTGATAAATCCTAGATTTGCACTGATCATAATGTTATTTTTTACTTGGTAAAAACAGTCAAACAGCTCATGGATTTTAGAAATAACCTGTTTTAATAAATTAAAAGAAATAAGGAAGATACCATAGGAAGGAGACCTTAAAGGCAAAGATGATGATTTTTCAAACAGAAATTAAGGATTTAAATCATAAACAATATCAGTGAGAAGGCAAACTAGATTACTAGAAGACATCTAAAGGAGCCAGTGTGGTTAAACAGGCAGCTCACAAAGAGGCTGATACAAAAGAACGATGCTCAGTCGAAATTGGAACGAAGTGTTAATGATCAAGGAAGTTTACAAAACTTCAGCTTAGAAATATAACAATAAGATCAGGAAGGCAAAAACGGAAAATGAGCTAAGGCTAGCAAGAGAAGCAAAATCTAGCAGGATGGGCTTCCTCAATTCTGTTAATAGCAAGAGGAAGACTAAAGTCTCAGTGGCTTCACTGCTTAACACAAAGGGAGAAATCTTAGCAAATGATCAAGAAGAAGCAGAGGAACTATTTTACCTCTGTCTTTACATCCAAAGGAAATAGTGATCTGAATAGCATAGGTTGGGAATGAACATAGCAAAAGAAGATGCTTATCGGTTAGGACCCTGATGAAATAAACCAGTGATGGCGAACCTTTTAGAGACTGAGTGCCCAAACTGCAACCCAAAACCCACTTATGTATCGTCGAGTGCCAGGTGGGTGTGGCCCATTGGCTGGGTGTGGCCCATTGGCTGGGTGTGGCCAATTGGATGGGCATGGCTGCAGTGGTAACGGCAGACTGGGTGGGACTAAAAAGTTAAATCAATCAATTCCAACTTTGCAAGAACTTTTTTTTCCCTCGAGAAGTTGAAATTGACTGATTGAACCTTTTTTTTTTTTTGCACATGGTGGCAGAGGCCTAAAGTGAAAAGGTTTTATAAAACCCAGCTGAAGGCCTAGGACTGGGGCGACAGCGCGCGTGCCCACAGAGAGGGCTCTGAGTGCCGTCTCTGGCACCCGTGCCATAGGTTCGCCACCACTGAAATAAACTATACAACATGGAATGAACTAGCTGAAGAGCTATTGGGACCTATTTGCCAAGGCACTGACGCTGAGATACTGAAGGGATTGGCACAGAATGATTGATGGATATAATTGGTTGTTTTTGTTTTAATTATATTGTGATTCTTGCTTGCTGCCCAAAGTTTTTTCTGTAGATGAATGGCTATATGAGCTTGTTTGTTTAATAAATAAATAAAAATAAACATACTGTGAATTCTCCATCTCTGGAGGTTTTTAAGAAGAGGCTGAGCAGCCACTCTCATGGATGGGTTGTTTTTCCTGCACAGTGCAAGGAGTTGGATTACATAATAGTTGTAGATCCTTCCACAATTATATGATTTTTATGATTTCAGAGAACAGGCATTTTTAAAAAATGTGCTTCATATTATTTAAATATAACATATATAATTTTATATATTCAAAAATATAAGAAATTATTTGCCCTGAATTCATTATTTCCAAAACTCTGTATTTAAACACTTTAGAAAAAGTAATCAAACCTTGACTCTAGAAATTATTTTAACTCACCACTGGAGAATTTCTGAATCCTTTGATGGCTTGAAAGATGCCTCCACCGATGGCTCCCATTGTGAAAGCACCACCACAATCATCCACTATTCTCCAGGGGCTAAAAATATAGATGTAGATAAATCTTGTAACTAGATCACAGCAAACAATTCCTCAGATACTTCAGCTTCAATGTATTATGTCCATTACCTTGCTAACAAATGCACATCCCAAAAATATCAAAACAAAAACCAACAGACAAATACAGTATATGTTTCAAGTTTATTTTTCATTGTGGACACTCTGCTACAATCTTGAGACTAGGTAACAAAACCTTGCAACCTTGTCAGAAAAAGGAAATCAACACAGAAATCATCTGAAAGGCCTAGAATTGTTGCTTAAAAAAAGAAAATAAGATTTTGTGCTTTATCAAATAACATCTATGGTATAAAAGGACACATGTGGTTTGACTGAACTTCTCTACCACGTGGATATTTGGGCAAACTCCAGGAGACGGTGGAAAATAGGGGAGCCTGGCGAACTATGTCGTTTGAGTCACAAAGAGATGGATGCTACTTAGCGACTGCACAATAATCACCACACTGATAAAAATGATGCACTAAAGCAGGGGTAGTCAACCTTGGCTCTTTTATGACTCGTGGACTTCAACTCCCAGAATTCCTGAGCCAGCACAGCTGGCTCAGGAATTCTGGGAGTTGAAGTCCACGAGTCATAAAAGAGCCAAGGTTGACTACCCCTGCACTAAAGGAACTGCAACTGTTGTAACAGTGCTGAGGGGCGAGCATTGCAACATACCCTGATACAGGTCCACTGATATTTTTGGCTTATCAATGTATGATGACTGGAAACCACATGTCTCCAATTAAATATTCTGGTGTCAGCAAGCAGGCTGTATTATAATTAACAGCAGCGATGGGGATACCCTCTACTGTACATAGGGTGCTGAGTTACGATTTACAAGGCCCCTTGGTTAGCTGCTGGGAATTGATCAAGAGTTCTGCATTATCAGGTTGGTTAGCTGCTGGGAACTGTACAGTAATTCTGCAGCATCTGAAGACCACAGACTCTCCTGCCTCCAACAGAAGATGGAGTAGAAATTGGACTGATGTTTACAGATGATATGTTTGCCAAACCGGCAAGGAGTATCTCAAGGGCAGGTCCAGCCTAACAAAGCCTCGCGCAGCCACTTCATTCCCACCTGCCTTCTCTCGTCGCTTCCCAGTCAAAGGCCGCCGGGTTCCGGCCACCCTAAAAGAAGCGCAGACGACGCTGCCTCTTTTCGGATCCCTTGCCGATCCACTTTCAAAGGAGCCGCGCCGGCTGCAAGACGTCCAGCCCCGAGCATGCCCCGAGTTCCTTGCCCTCTACGAGGAAGGAACTGCTGACTCGACCAATCCACATCCCCAAGGTGACCGGCCGCACGCCGCGGCAGGAGAAAGGGCAACGGCGCGGGTCCCAAGGAGGCCCCATTAAGGACGGAGCCGGCTGCCGCTAGAGAGAAGAAAAAAAAACAGGCAGGGAAGAGGCCGGAGCCAAAGCCACGGCCATTGCTTACCAAGGCTCTCGCGCGTATTCCTCCATCTTCGACCCGGTTTCCGCACAGCCGCGTGACGCTCAGATACAGACAGACGCTTGCCGGCTTGTGAATCGGGCGGCTTTCGGGCCCCGGCGACGCGAGGCGCAGCCATTGGCTGCCAGTCCCGAAGGGGCCGGGTCAACTAACGAGGCCCAGTTCCGGGGCTGAGCTACCCGAGAGGTTGCGGCGCTGCCTCCCCCTTCCGTCCTCCGGTTGCATCAGGGACGCCAGGGCGAAGGAAAATTCTGGAGGAAAATTAAGTTTGATTCCGGTGTGAGATCTTTATGCTATAAAGGTGGGGGGGGGGGCGCTGCCCACTATAGAAGAATGGTCACTTAAAGCAGTGTTTGTCAACCTTGACAATTTTAAGGCATGTGGACTTCAACTCCCAGAATTCCACAGCCAGCATTGCTGGCTGTGGAATTCTGGGAGTTGAAGTCCACATGCCTTAAAATTGTCAAGGTTGACAAACACTGACTTAAAGTCTCAAATTTAGCAGAAATGGCCAAGATTTCCGCTTACGCGAAGGATTATTCACAAGAAAGATATATTTCGGTTTGGAGAAGATGGATAGATTATATTGAGAAGAAATATGGGACCAAAAAGTTCCATTTGGTTTTTGAGTGAATTTTAGAGTATTATTGTTGGTACATAGTTACCCAGTTTATTTATCTTTGTTTTTAATTATTAATATGATATTATTATTATTATTGTGTTTAATCTTAGTATATTTTATGTTAAGAAAGAGTTAAAGGATTTTTACAGATTTGTTATTCTAATAATTGATTAATGTTAGTTAGAATATGATTATCTCATTGTTAACCCTGTGATTAGCTCTGGGAAGTGGGGGGGAGGGGCAGGGAGGGTTTTGGAGAGGGGGGGTAGTTATATTGTAAAATTTTTATAAAACTTTTAATAATTAAAAAAAAGGTGTAGGGGGGAGAATTCACCGAACGTGGAGTTTTCTAGCATCACGGATAGGAAAGCAAAAGAATAACTCGCTGTTAAAATGATCTGCGTTGATCGATTTACGGTAGTATATTCGATTCGATGGATACTTTAAATTTTGACGACGGACATGCTGAGGATAAAACAAAGTGACAAAAAGTCAAGGTCGAGTAGTTTTATATCGGGAGTCTAAATGACGTTTCCCTACCATTTCCGGATTGTGTGGCTTACGTGTGAAGGGATGAAGTGCCTTTTTGCTGTACAGTACTGGATATTTGGGCAAACTCCGGGAGACGGTGGAAAATAGGGGAGCCTGGAGTACTATGGTCCTTTGAGTCACGAAGAGACGGACACTACTCAGCGACTACATAACCTCCACCACACAGATAAAGATGTTGCACTAAAAGCAGGGATAGGCAACCTTGGTTCTTTTATGACTCGTGGACTTCAACTCCCAGAATTCCTGAGTCAGCTATGCTAACTCAGGAATTCTGGGAGTTGAAGTCCACGAGTCATAAAAGAACCAAGATTGCCTACCCTTGCATTAAAGGAACACTGTGGTATGTCTGCACTGTAACAGTGCAGTGTGTCTTAACGAAGAGCTTAAGTTGGAAAAAATCATAAAGCTGCAAATTCTTCCTCCTGCCTCTTTCTGCCCCTTGGCCACCCTTTCCCTCCATATCCCTCTGCTGTCCCTGATCCCTGTCTCTTTGCACGTGTGAATTGGACCAGCCCACAACTACTACATAACCCAAATATGGCCATGTTTCCATTGCCAAGATAGCCTTTTAATCCCATCACGAGAATAATGCAAAACTCTCATTGAAAGTTCATCTAGAAAGCAAGAGGTAAGAAATGTACAGTACAGTAATGACATTTGAAAGCCGGTCTCTATGTTGGAGAAAGGTCCTAGGAGGCATCCAGTGATTGGATCTTTTATGACTGAATAGAACTACCCTTTGCATGCCAAAACAAGGACTGAACAGCGGAGAACCAGGGAAAGAGCTTTCCTCCTGAGCATGGATGTGTCCAAAATTTTCTACTTCTGTCAACGAAGGCTTTATTTTGGAGATCATGCATATCAAATGAATCAAGACTATATCGTAGAACAGGGGAATCAAACTCGCAACATCATGTGATGTGTCACGATGTATCGTGCCTTTTTTTCCATTGCCGGCAATGGGGTGGCCGCGGTTTTGGCATGACACATCTGGCCCACAGGCCGGCAGTTTGACATCCATGTTGTAGAAAGAGAGCCAATGTAGTGTATGATGGCAAAAAAACTAAGAGTAGCATCTCTTCTAGTAGTGTCTCTTATTAACAAATTTCATTTAAGATTTAAATGAAGTGAGGTAGGGAGGAAGGGAAAGTACAGGTAGTCCTCAACTTACAACCACAATTGAGCCCAAAATTTCTGTTGCTAAGTGAGCCATTTGTTAAATGAGTTTTGCTTCATTTTATGACCTTTCTTGCCACAGTTGTTAAGTGAATCACTGCTGTTAAGTTAGTAACATGGTTGTTAAGTGAATCTAGCTTGTCAGAAGGTTGCAAAAGGGGATCACATGACTTCAGGACACTGCAGCCATCATAAATATGAATCAGTTGTCAAGCATCTGAATTTTGATCACATGACCATGGGAATGTTCAACAGTTATAAGTGTGAAAACTGGTCATAACTCACTTTTTTCAGTGCCATTGTAACTTTGAATGGTCACTAAATGAACTGTTGTAAGTCGAGGACCACCTGAGGTTGGTTATGCAGATTGTATATGAGACGGATTGCATCTACCTTATTATTTAACAATTTCCCCGTCCTCACTCCAATTTAAATCTTACATCAATCAAGCTACTTCATGCATCTGATGCAATAAGCTGCAGTTCAAGAAGACCTATGCCATTTAATAAAAAGAAAAGAAAAATTGCTACTAGACTGATGTTTTTGTCAAGAAAAGATACAAACTGTATTACATTTCCTTCTTAGCATTGTGTTGAACAAGCCCAAAATACTGAACCTAAAAGCAAAGTAACAACACATATCAAATATCTATCTAGTTCAACAAAAGTAGAGGACTGAAGGCCAGTGAGGCTTTTATTTACACTACAGTAACACAAAGTTGAAATATTGCACTACATTTACATCATATAATAATATTTTACATGTTGTGTAATAATAGTGACTGTCAGTAGATGGAGTGCATTGTTTGTAAAAGTTAGGTTTAGGAAAGGTCTGAGGGGATGGGAGAAAAACCTAGGTAAAAAAGAATGTATTTTGACTTTGCTTTGGCAGTTATTAGATTGCACTAAAATTCACAAGGCCTGATAATGTGCAATCTGAAAAAATATTTTTAAATAGTATAAATACAGTGATAATTTGATATGTTCATTCAATATTGTTTCTTAATGACATAATCCATGTCATTGATTACATAAGTAGCATTTTTGGAATTACATTTTTCTATTTTGACATCAGTCTATTATTTCTTTCAAATATTAAGATATACTGTAATAAATTATGATGCAAATTATGATGCAAACCAACCATCCCCAAGCATCTCCAACATGCTATTGGCAAGCTCAACTTGAAGTTGAACAGATCTGGAAAACACTAATCTGAATAAAAAACATAATGCAAATGTCAAACAACGAAGCAAGTATTAGTTTTTCAGCATCATTTCTAGATTTGACCTTCCAACATGAATACTAGTTGTTACAAAGCAGGCAAAAGAAGATGGAGGTGAGTCGCAGAAAAAGCACATTCTTTGCTTATTCTTTGCATAATAAAAGATATGAAATATTTGGTCAGAATTTCCCAACCTGGAAGGCATATGAATGGAGTACTTGTTTAATACCTTGGTAGAATACCATTTTGTGAAATTACCGTAAATTTAAATTAATTTAAAACCTGTCAATTTCCAATGATACTACTGTAGCAATTTAGTGAGCTTTTGAAATAAAAACTGAGGAAGAAAAACTTTCCAGTAATAATTCCAGAACTACTCAGAAACCACCATTCCTACTGTCCCTATATTTTGCTAGCAATGTAACATTTTCAGAGGACATTTCAGAGAAGGACTGAAAAATCTAAACTGTTTTTACTGAAAATCTCCCAGATTAAAATGGAAGATGCATCCTATTGTACTCTCTCTACTCCCTAGCAACTGTAGATGGGCAATCCAACTCTATGCAAATGTATTCCAAAGAATCTGATGGGCTTTCTATCTAACTTTAAACTACAAGTTGATGAGGGTTGGGGACTTGTTTAATGACTTATACATTGAAAGTGTATAATAACTATAATTTTCTATCATTTGTGTGAGATTCAAAAGAAATATCAAATTGAAAATTCATGTATTTTCAATGGAGAAATAGAAATTATGCTGCTTTCAACAACTGAATATTTTATTAAATTAAGAAAGCTTCAGGCATATTCTGATTTTACATACCGTATTATTATTGAGAGAAGTGAAATAAGACACTGCATGCCAACAAGGAGATGCATTTGTTTGTAGATGTGTGAGCAGTTAATATACATACTTAAAGATTTTGTTTTCATTTCTGCATCCATGCAGCCTGCCAGCAGCTTAGTGAATTTTGTTTTGCTTTTCTTTTTAGAAAATATGCAAGTTTCTCTTCTTTCATTGCCTTGAAAAACCTAAAAGTTCAAGACTAAATTTGGTCATGCAGCACTTCAAGATTCCCTGGAATGTCCTCAAGTTTCAAACTCCTCTGATAGACATTAGCTCCACCTCTTGTCTTGTATGATTGGCTTTGCTCTGCTTGGCTAAACTGTTATTACTTTTCATTGGCCAGTTTCTCTACATCTGCATAGTCATTATAATCCAAGCTGTAAAAGGGGTTTGGTTTCTTACATATAACATTTCAACACCTCTACAGTACCAGAAAAAAGAACTTGGTTTTGCAGAAATCCCAACTTTTTTTAAGCTTGCTTTTTAATATATACACAAATACATAAAGATACACATATAACAGTGAACTCGTGCAACCTGCCAAGATGTCTAAAGTAGCAAAATACCGACGGCAAGTCAGTGAAGATCCAGATATTGACAACTTACTATCCACTTTGTCTCCAGAGGAGATGGAGGAGCTAGAAAAAGAGCTAGATGCATCTGATACAGATGGGAGCATTCCGGTAGACTTCGAGCAGAGAGATAAAACTGACAAGCAATTGAGTGGCAAGTGCAGTCGAGAGGAAACACTCAGCTACTCTGAAAAGGAGACCAAGAAATTTATGCCAAAGGAACAGTCAACGGATGTAAGTTGCTCTTTGGGAAAGGTGCATTGGTATAAGGGGAGGTGGAGTAATGCTAGCTGTAAACTATGGCTAGAATTATAGTTTGCTAAATTAAAACACCATATTTTAGGGGGGGTTTGCAATGTGAAAACCTAGTCAGAAAGTCAAAAGGAAAAGATTGCTTTTCCATGGTAAGATGCAACCTATATCCTGTTTTTCATAAACTTGATCAGTGTAATCAAGTTTACTGAGCTGCATTAAGATATATATATTTATTGCTTTTTGTAGTCACAAATATTTTCCTAAAGTTTTACCGAATACAACAGTGAATGGATTTACACTTCCTACTAAATCATATTTGTTTCATCATGTTTATTGAGTCAATCACAATGATTAAGTTCATTTACTATGTAAAGTCAAAATGATACCACGTTATTAACATGAGTAAATGCTGTCACAGAGCAGTTTTTTAGTTTCTTGAAGTTGGAGATAATTGTCTCATGTAGGGAAGTGAAAGTTGTTCCCTGTTAGGTTGGGCTGAAGCCCCAAAACTGTTTCTGTTCTAGTTTTCTAATATTGGGGGTCCAGTCTTAATGCTTCTGTGGCTGTGCAAGTGATATCTGAGAGCTTGGTTGCTGCAAGAGATAAGATGGAGAAAGTCAACCCACAATGAAAGCCATCATTTACTTTAATGATGAATTGTTGCACAAGCTTGAATAGTCTTGTGCCACAATGGTAAGCCTTAAAGTATGATTTGAAAACCACAAAACTAGGTTTATATGTCACTCTAAGTCAGAATCAAACAAATCACAATATGGATTGGTGGCATGAGTTAACCCAATGATTAGGATTTGTTAAGGCATGGTTTATAGTTTAGCATGTTGGGCATGCTAAATGTCCGAATATTCTGACATTTAATAAACTATTATTAAACATTTAATAAACTATTATTAAACATTTAATAAACTATTATTAAACAAATCCAACCACTATTTTACTCTCTTTGTCTTTTACAGCAGCTAACATCAAAACACTATAAGGGATGTGTTTACATAGTATGCAAAGCCAAAATGTATTTTAATTGTTTGAGGTTTAGCATTTCATGTGAATCCCATTGTTTAAAAAACCATGGGGTAGAGTGATAATACCATTCCCAATCCTTTTGAAGTCTAGGAAAAAGTGAGATAAGTACCCGTATGATTCTACAATATGTTTATTATAGATTTATGGTTTAGTAAATAGCTTGCATTTTCACACCACCTGAAAATAAGCTGCCACATGGTCTGGGTTCATACCAATAGACAAATGCATTTTAGAGTAGCGTTTTGTTCAAGCCCAGCCTATATGTCATGCCACCTAACAAGGAATGATGGGAGGTAAGCTCTATACTATGTTTATAAATGTACCAAATCATATTTTGTTTACCTATGACAACTATGTAAATCACAGTTGACTAAATTCTTTCAAAACAGTCACCATACAGTAGCTTATTAACCATACATTTTTACTTAGCTTTTTACGTAAACCCAGGCTTTTGTTATGTTCCTTGAGAGGTGAGGCTAGATCAGAAGACTTTGTCTTGCCTGCAGCAACCACACTTGCTTACCAGCAATAAGTATAAATGTAGATGGGGAGGAGCTGAATCTATCCAGTACTAAGAGATCCCTTGGGGAAACAAGAACCTTAACTTGCAACAAGCAAGGCTGGTTCTGTCCATAAGCATAATGAAGCAGAAGCTTCAGGTGGTGGACTAGAAACACAAGTCCAAATGGAACAAGCTAAAAAAAATATATCTAAGGACAGCTTATGTTTTTTGCTTGAGGCACAGAATATGTTGTCAATATATGTATTCTGAGCCACAAACTTGCCAACCATGTGTTAATCTAACATAGTTTGAATTCATCCCACATGTTAATAATTCAATGAAAACTTAAAAAACTGGGATAATTTCATATCCATGGTTTGTTAAACCATTAGTTAGTGCATTGGTTGAACATAATGTTTATATATATTCTTTCTTCCTTATGATATCTATCAAACTGACCACAAGCTTAACAAGTTAGCCCCAACAGGACAGGCTCATCTTTTAATTTCAAGGAATGGCCAGCAAGCTGCCAAGTTTGGAGAACAAACCTTCACTCTCACTAATTGATATTGCTTAGCCTCTGGCACCTGAAATGTCTGGTTTTGATCACTCCCCAAATTTGTACATTTAATCCCTGAAAATATTATTGCAGTTCTTGAATATCTTTTTCATGTTTTCTCTTTCCCTTATACCTATATATTTAGGCTGTCTTTGCGTTACACATTGAGCCACAAATTAGCCTCATTTTAAAAGTTGTACAATCTCCTCTGGTGTGGCTAGTGCTGTTTGAAATCAGATTAGCTGAATAAATCATGTTTGAGTTAACCAAGGGAAAACATATAATGAGAATACAACAATAGATGCATACACCAAATGATGAAAAAGAAATAGGCTGTATACTTTGGCTCAGATATAAATGCCTAGACCTGCAAAGTTCTACCAGCAAGTGGGTGAGTGGATGCAGCTGTCACCAAGTAAAATTTGGCAGAGGGATAGGAAGAACAACTTCTTTGCAGATGGTATGGGTTTTTTCCCCCTTAAGCATGATACAAGGAATACAATTTGGTTGACTTCTTCCAAAAGCACGTTAAAATCTCAGCATTTATCAGAAATACAGTATGTAAAAATGTTTTCCCTTTATTTCTCTAAAATCTGCTAGAATGTTAACATATTTTGGAAAGCTTATCTCATTACAGCTCTATTTTACTTTGACTTATTGCCATGTTTGCATAATACGCTAAGTTACCATACTTGGTGAAAGGGATCACGCCTTCTTCCAGTTTCACTACACATCTTCCCATTCCCACAGCTCTTTAACCAAAGACCGAGGCTTACCGATGATTTGGTATATTACACAAATGTAAAGTAACAACACTAGTTAGCAGGAACTGGGAAGATAATTTCAAAATTAGTTCTTGCTAACAACCTCTCTCAACTCAAGTGTTTATGGGAGGGGGAACTTAAAAAATATGCATGCCAGTTTATTTTATTTTTTTCGTGCTGGCTGATTGGAAAGAGGGTTAGGACAATAATAGCAGACATTATGGTATTTCAACAGAATGATCTTTCTTGAAGATCATTTTTCTGTCTCATCCTAGAGATCATTAGGAAGCATCTTGAACTTGAAAGTTGGTGAAAACAAAAGGAAACAAGCAGGAAGCAAAGTAGACCATGCATTTGCCCTTCAGAACTTGTAATTCGCTAAGCTGAACTGGAGCTATGTATGCTATGTGTTATGTATGCCATGTATTATAGCTAACAAGTGGCTTGATTTTGCCATTTCAGGAAGCAGTGGTAATAATATGTTCTTTAAGCTTTTAGTATCCAGAGGTTAGTGAATGATCTTTGCTTTGGTGAGTCACAAGCTCTTTGATTCTTGCATAGGAAACACTCCAGAAAGCTTTAGACTTGCATAGATTTATGGCATGTTTCTCTTTATTTCAATCTTATCTAGCCTGGTGACTGGGCATTAAGGATTTGGTGCCCCCAACACATCTAGGGGCCACCAACTAGACTGCTTTATTTGTTGGTGAACAGTTATTTTCTGTGTAGATTAAAGGACACAGGAGTAATTTTTTGCAAATTAGGAATCAAAGGCTCTATATGGGTTTATTCATGGAGTTCATAGTTGCATGTTCTAAATATTGCTATAATAAGACATAAGTAATTTTAGAAAAAATAAATAAAATATGCAATGTTTTCCTCATAGATAATTTGAATGCTATGGAGGATTTACATTTCTCTCACAACATAAAACCTTTTCTCTGGAGCAGGACTTTTTAATTACTATACAAGTACACAAGTAGTTCAATCTTAATGAAAGATTTAGACCAGGGCTGTCAAACTGCCGGCCCGCGGGCCAGTTTCATCATACCGGAGCTGCACCCACCCCATTGCCGGCAATGGCGAAAAAGCTCCGATACGTCGCGCGACGTCACGAGTTTTACATGCCTGATTTAGACATTGTGGCCAAGAATTAGCTTCCACTTAATGGCTGAAGCACTGTAGAACCTTTTGACAAATGGAGAAAATGGACATCTGTGAACATCTTTTGATTAACAAATCCAAATTACCTCATGTCACTTATTTTGTTTTTTACATTATATAGGGAAGGATATGCAGAGTCAGAGTATAACAAAATATATAGCTTTCTCAAGCTAAGATAAAGACAGATCTCTTTTAACACATGTTAAAACACTGTTCAGCATCAGGCCTCTTTGAGTGAGTATTGCTATCTTACTTAGTCTGAAATTCTGTTCTGTAATGTTGAACTGTGGGAAACAAAGCTAGTTGGCCAGTGGTCAAACTCTCTACTGTTGTAAATCTGGTCTTTTAGATCATCTTACAGTAAACTGATATTGCTGAGCTGACTTTCTTCTTTTTCTGTCTCTAGGGAGAAAGAGAAAAAAAATCCTGTTTATTCCTTTTCTTTTCCACGGCTTGTTAGTAACAGATGGATTAACACATCTGAAAGCAGCAGTAGGAAGGCTACAAGGGCCAAGTTTGTTATGACACCACATAGCTCTTCACCATATGGGGAGAACAAATCACTTGATCCCAGAAGTTCTCTACATTCTTTCATAAGGAAAGACTGATGGCTTTTCATTCTCATGTTTCATTATGTCGTTCCAGAATGCACAATGCAATTGAAACTGTTAAGAGAATTGACATTCTATATAAGTAACTTTATTTGTTTGTTGTCTTGTTTTCAGGAATTTAACACAGCATACTCTGTACTCTGCCCTCGTATTTTTCCCTATGACAACCACCCTGTAAAATAATTGGGCTGAGAAAAAGGGGACTGGCCCCAAAACCGCCCACACCCAGCTTCTGTGCTAAGTGTGGACTAGAATCTAAATCTTTCCAGTACCAATCCAACCCTTAACCGCTATTAATACACTAACTCCCATTTTATAATAATTTTCTCAAGGCTGAGAGCATTTCTATAAGATGCTACCAATTTGCTTACATAAGCAATCATCTGATATCTGTGCAGATATTGTGCTTAAATTTAACTTCTTACTGCTGCAGTTACAAGACTTTGTGCAAATAGAGAATTTCTAAGCTGCAATTGTCTCGGCGGCAGCAGCAGCACTGCAATGCAATGCTGGTTTTAAATGAGTAGTCCAAACAGGTCTTTGGAGGGGACATCTGGCATACTTCATCTTCCTGCTCTTGCCAACTTGCGAGGAACAGGAAGCCAGATGCAAAACCTTTAGCTTAGTAACCTTTATTATATTTGATTTTTTGGAAGTGTGAGGGGTTTAATTTTCAGCATAAAACTGAATGTAGAGTATTCTGTTACTGACCTACAGATTGGCACAGGGTGGTTAAGACATCTCAGCCAGAAAATTCAGTTATAGATTCTGTATGGACATAATGGTATCAGAGGTGCCCATAGCATCCTGATCACTTTAATATTTCATACAAATTTGTCAATTTGTTCCATTTCAAATAAGAAGTTAGTAAGTTTGATGAAGAAAAGGCTGGTCTTCTGAAGGTGCTCTAAAATCAGTCCTGAGTGGTATGAATCTGATCAAGACTGAAACTTTAATGACATTATTTTTTTATTTTCCCCAGTTATATGCTATTGCTTACACAGATATACACCAGTTATAAAGAAGCAGAAATAATACCTGAGACAGTTTTATTAGTACTTGATTATTTAAGCTTCTATCATGGTAATCTGAAGTCTTGAACATATCAACTAGATTTTATTGCCTTAAGGGAATGCAACCTTGTGATTAAATTCAGAGCCATGTGGATTATTTTGCATACAGTAGGTAATTAGTGTAGAAAAATAGTACTAGAAATATGTAAGATAAATGTTGATACTGTACAAAATTATGCTGTAATAACAGCAAGGAAAGCAGTTTAAGATGAGATTCAATATGCATGTAGCTATCTTCTAAACTGTTGCACAGCCACTTATTTTTAATTCATGTTAATTTCTCTTTATTCCAAATAATTTGATTCCTCTGCCAACAGTCAACTCTATGTCTGTCCTACAAAAGCTAGACTTTAAAAGTGGGATTAGATAAATTAGTGGAGGCATAGCAGATCTATCAACAGTTAGTAGTCATGATAGTTATAAATGGCATTGCC
The DNA here is from genome assembly GCF_001527695.2 of Protobothrops mucrosquamatus. NCBI lineage: Eukaryota > Metazoa > Chordata > Lepidosauria > Squamata > Viperidae > Protobothrops > Protobothrops mucrosquamatus. Next base: position 192,467 of record NW_015386950.1, read on the forward strand.
AAGTTCAGAGACATTATATCTCTGAATAGCAGTTGCTGGAAATAAGGAATTGAGTGCCTGACCATTAAGCCTCTATAGCACAACCAACACAAGCTATGAAAAAAGATAACACTAACACATTAAAAACATCTCAGAAAACAAGTAACAAACTACTACAAGCACACAGCATCACCGTAGCACACAAAGCAACTAAACCTCTAAATTAAACCAAAGACCCAGTAGCCGAAGAAAAAACAGGAGTCATCTACAACATACATAATAAAAGACTGTAATCAGGTGGGTTGAGTTGAAAGACAACATCTAGATCATAATGAGCTCTACAGCTGAAAAAGAGGGTGACTTCTTAGATCTCCTGGCCAACATACTTTTACCAAGCAACATCCCTACTGGTTTCTAATACGTCTCAACGCATTTTCACTTAATATTGACAGCTTTTTCAGTACAAGCAATTAGCTGTCAAAGTAGAAGATAAAGCAGATTCTACAGATTGGAGTAGGCATATATTTTTGTTCCTTATTTCAAGTAATCTCTGTTGGATTTATGACCAGCTTAATTTGTCTAAGCTTAAAATTTTAGTTATCAATTGGTTCAAACCATAAAACCTCTGGAGCAAATATGGGCATGAATCTGATGAACCTTGTACTATTTGTCTAAGCTTTAAATTTTAGTTATCAATTGGTTCAAACCATAAAACTTCTGGAGCATATATGGGCATGAATCTGATGAACCTTGTACTGTTCAGAGAAAAAAAGAAGGTTCTATCCTGAATCTCAAAACTAAGTTATATTTAGAAGTATTCTAACCAGATAGCATGTCACCTTTTTCTCTGAATGTTAAGATAACCATAGGTGCCTAGTAAGTTGTCTATAAACAACCCAAAATAGAAATGAGTGTCCCTATGATACTTTCGCACTCAAGGAGCCAAAAAGAATCAGCTCAGAAGGCATTAGTTAACCTTTATTTTCTGTTCCTACCAAAAGGTCAAAACCCAGTTTCAGGCGAGCATCATTCTATAATTGTGGAAAATTGCCAGCCTATACAAAAAGCCATAACTGCAAATAAACCTCATACCAAACTACATATTTCTGTTATTTGCATATAACAAAACCCCAGTGGCTGTTTCTTGGGGACATCTGTCGCAACTGAAAGAACAAAAATTTCATACTTTCCCATCCAACTGCTTTTCCCTTTCCCTGCTTGCGCCTTAGATTCCAAATACATATAGTCATTCAGTTGATACTCAGCATGACTTAGTTATTAAAGTCTTAACCTGTTACATAAATGAAGAACATGGTTTGTATGCACGGTAACCCATACTTAATTAAACTATGGTTTACTATTAATGCAATTATCTGGGTTTGCACAAATATACTGAACCACAAATTAGCCAACCACATTTTAGTCTAGTGCATTGGTTGATAATGCCATCAACAGGGCCATTTCACCATGTTTCTACAAACACACCTCCATGGTGCAATTCAGGCAGTAGAATAAAATGCTGCATTCTTATTCTGCCCTGTACTTGAATTCCTATTCATTGAGATGTCAAAGTGCCAGCCAGAACACCATATGGTCAAAGAGAAGGCAGGCTGTGAACTGCACGCAGGGAGGCAAATATTGTCTCTCTCTTGCCTTTTTTTTAATCTTTTCCAGATGAGCTCTCATAAGTATTCCTAAGAATGCTATCCAAATTTGTCCATGGTAATACTATGCTTTGGGGTCATCAGTAGTACTGTGAGATGTGGACATTACGTTCTTTCTGTCTTCCATGTAACTATTTAATGGACTAGCTTAAAATAATGCTTGGAGAAAGAAAGACCAAGACTTGCATAAAGTAGAACTGTATTGAATGGCTATTCTTCATCTCCCTCCTTATCAAGCATGTAGTAAATCCACTCATCATTTTTAAGGAACATGTCCTCATGATGTCAACTCTGTCTTATCCCCAGCCTGCTATGGAGACAACTTAGAATTATTTTTAGTTCCAGTACGAAAATGGTATTCTTCAGATACAAAACTTGCCATAGGACTAAGAATTCCTTGGTCTCAAGTCTAGGGATTATATAATCAGGGCCAGAGATCTATCCACTTCTTATTGGCCTCCTAAAGTCTGCTGAGATCATGGCCTCTCTCTCTTCAGGTTGCTGGCCACTGTTATTTTATTTGTCTTTATTTATTTGTATTTTTTCTGAGAAGGTTTGGGAGCAAAGTCAATTTACTATTAGCTCTGTTGCTTTATATGCATTTTCTCTTGAATAACTACAGCTCCACTGGGCTTCTGGGCAGGTAGTTTTTTCACTGGTGGGAACTCTGACTTCACCCTGCTCTTCAGAGTTCTTTTCCTCTTGCCTTAGCATGGTTCTCTAGGTTAACTGTTGGGGTGTGAGGATAATTGAAGGTCAGTTTCACATTGCTTTTGAAGGATTGAAGGCAGTAACAACATGGAAGTGCCTTTAAATTGCACAGCTCTTGTATCTTTTAAAGTCTCTGTGACAAAGGCAAACCAGATCATTATTTCAGAAGTGCACATATGTAAATTTAAAAGGAACATGGGAAAAAGTCTAAGTTGGCTCTAAAGAGTCCTGACAAATCAATCCACCACAGTACTGCTGTTAAGGAAATCCAGAGTTCTTTAAACTTGGGGGGTAGGGGGCTGGGAGATATAACAATGCAGTCCAGGAATAGTAAGTAATAGATATTGTGCCAGATGGATCCACTCTTCTAACTGCATTCTGCAGTTCAGAAAAATTGATATTGTTCACTGCTGCTTTCTAGCTATTGATATAGAGGTGGAAATTGAGGGACTAGTCCTCTCCAAAAAAAAGATACTTGATTAGAAGCCAAGGAATGCTGAGTATCATTTGGAAAGAAAAAAATGAGGAAGATGAAGGATGAAATTATGCATTTTGGAGGAGCACATAGCTGGATAGATATGTTCCCATGCAGGAGCATTCCTTTTTCAAAGGTGTGAATATACCTGGACAATTTGTTGGAAGTCTCACTTGAACGTATTTATTTTTCCTTATAATAAAAATGTGGGAGCCAGAATTGCCTTAGAGTTGGATCTAGAACATAGGTGTCAAACTCGCCACGTCACGTGACATGTCATGACATATCACAACATTTTTTGCATTGCTGGGGTGGGCACTGTCTCTGTATGATGCAACCAGCCCATGGGCCAGTAGTTTGACATCCCTGATCTAGAACATTAACTTTAAAAATCACAATTCCAAAGAATGAACTAAATCCTTTCTAGGTATATAAATCAGAGGAGTCAGGAAAAGGCTTCTTTTGACTTCCACAACTTCTTATGCTCTCATGTTGAACAACCTCAATAGCATCTCTGACTGTTGATGAAATGGCAGACAAAGTTAATTTGCTGTTGCCAACGTTACACTGTGTCTGACCAAAAAATCCAAAGACATGAGTCAACTGCAGCTTGGGAATTGCCTTGCTCTGGTAAAAAGGGCGATAAAAGGAAGCTTCACAAAGAAAATGTAGAACTAAGGCATCTGAACTGCTAGCAACAACATACAGATCTGAAATCTGCTATTAGTCAAAAGTTAAAGTTGCCTTCAAGTCAGATTTGACCCTTGATTTTCTTCGCAGTGATAGGAAAGTGGTTTGCCATTCTTTTTTTTCTTTTCTTTTTTTGCAAATTTTGTATTTGTTTTTATTTTTCTGTCTGTTCTACAGTTCAGACATTTTGGTTTAATTAGTTCTAGGTGCCCTTATATCCCCCATAGCATCTCTGGGCTTCAAATCCAAAGCCCTATTCTATCACAGTCCATGTGCGGATAGAACAAAAGTTGCACGTTTTGCTGAACATATTATTTTTGTGTGTAAATGCAACAGATTGTATGTAAATGCACCGTATTTAAATGTTCACTTTGCATGTTATTACAGTGAATCATAATAGGTATTTATTGAAGATAAGAAACAAGATAGCTGCTAGATGTTGCACATATGGTATCCCAAAAGTGCTTGTGGGGCATGCCTTTTCTACATGGTATTGAATCCAGGATTCTGCATACTATATTTCCTGATCACAGCACCTGAATGATTTACAGGGTGTAACTGAGTATCACTCAACATTTTATGACATGTTGACACCTTTCAGTTGAAAGAAGTAGACAGCAGTATGTAGAAAGCTGACACTACATGTATAACCTTTTTGCATTTGGTACTAGCTGATCTATTATGAGAGCATATAGCAATAGCAATAGCATTTAGACTTACCGGTATATACTGCCCCATAGCATTTTATAGCGCTCTCTGAGCGGTTTACAATGTAAGCATTATTTGCATATTGCCCCCAACAATGTGGGTCCTCGTTTTACCAACCTCAGAAGGATGGAAGGATGAATCAACCTGGAGCCCTGTCGGGATCAAAAGCCAGGCTGTGGGCAGAGTTTGCCTGCAATACTGCACTTTAACCACTGCACCACTAGGGCTCTATTTTTGACAGTCCTTTTGTACATGACTTCTCATGGAGTCCAATAAATTCTAAACATTATTTTTTGTTGCATATAGAGTCAATACATTCTAAAAAAAAATTTGTGGTTGTATAAGTTGTAATTTGAGGTCCATTGACACTCTTGCTTTAGAACTTAATATAATCTCCCTTTGTCTAGGCAATATAGGAACCTCTAATTTTTTTATCCAAGCATCTGCATATCAAATTGATTTATTGATAACAAATATTTATAAAAAGCTAATAGTAGGTTTTTGGTTTTAAGGGATTTAACAAGTTTTTCTAGCATTTCAGATGTCTCAGAAGCTGAAAATGCTGCTGATCCAAGCAATATCATTAACAAATATTGTAGCTGTAAATGGTGCCATTTACACACCTGATAAATAATATTTATCTCTTAGCAGTGTATGCTAAAACTTCATCAATCAGTTGAGCCATAGTCAATATCCCCACTTTCATCCAATTTTTCAATATCACTATCTTTTTCCCCAAATCTTTTTTTTTGGGGGGGGGGCAATAGATTCCATATCTTCCAAACTGATGCAATTGTTTCCAGAAATACTAGAGTTTTAATGTACATAGAACCTAACACCCGTCCATCCAATGCCCAAATCAGAAAATTAATACCAGTTGTTGGCTTTCAATATGTAATACTTGACAATAGATAAGCATGATAATACAGCTTCAGATTTGAGAAACCAAATCCTCCCTCATTAACTGGTAATTGTATTTTGTGTAAAATATGTTCATAATCAAAGAATCCCATTAAAACTTTCTAAAGAAAGAATTTATTTTCTGAAAATATTTTCCAGATATATGAATGGGAATTCTTTTCAAAGTATGAATTAATCTAGGAATAATATTCATTTTGAGAGCATTCATCTTTTTCCATAGAGTGAGGTTTAATCATTCCCATCTATTAATATCTGAAGAAACCTCTCTCTATATATTTTATTTCTATTACATATAACTGAGTTTTGATATACACACATATCTAAATGCTTATTGAATTTGGTACAAATATGGAATTGATATTAAATAGATTAATGGGTAAGCAAATTTTCATCAAATGACATCAGTTCCAATAGTGTATCCTGCTATTTTACTGAAGGCATCTATCATTTGCATCAACACTGCCATAGTAATGTGAGGTTTCGAAATAAACAAAAGACAAAAGAATGTCATTTGCAAATAGAATGTCATTTGCATTTGTATTCAACTATTATGCATTACTCCATATATTGTCTAATAGTACAGGCCAAGGTTGTAATAATATAATATAATATAATACCGTGATCCATTTTATGAATTCCAGAGGAAATCTGAATCTGTTTAGTACAGCAAGCGTATACGGTTTACATACCTTGTCAAATGTTTTTTTAACCATTTAATGTTAAAATTACAAATTTGTCTTTATGTAAGTCTATTAAATCTACAACTACAGCTAGTCCTTAACCTACAACTGGCTGCTTAGCAACCATTTGAAGTTACAAAAGACTTTGAGAAAGCTAATTACAATCCAGATTTGAAGTTCCAGTGTCCGCCCCTCCCATGATCACATGACTTCATTTTGGGCGTTCAGCAATTGGTCTGCATTTATGGCAGTTTGCAACACCCTACAGTCATGTGATCGCATTTACGACGTTTTTGCTGGAAACTGTTCTTTACGTCTGGTTTCTGGCAAACCCACTTCATATTGAATAATGGATTCACTTAACAACGGCAGCATTCAGTTAATGATTACTGCAAAAAAGGTCAGGCAAGGTAACATGGTGACCCACTTTACAACTGTCACAACTTACAACCAAAAGTGCAGGCTCAGAGTCAAAGGTTGAGGACCACCTATAACTAGTAAGTCTTGGGTATCATCTAGATAAAAAACAAGGAGGCTGTCTCTGATATTCAAAATGAAAAACACCTATCTGCTTTTATTACCAATAGGTACACTTAAAATGAAAATATTCCAAGGAATGTCGGAAAGTGCAGATACAATGCCATCTTGGCAGAAGTTATGTTGAGAAGTGACTCTGTAAGTCACTGGAAGTAGATACAAGTGTTTTCCCCAGAACTGCATTACACAGTTCATAAACTGCAGTATTTTGTTCTTCCTGAAATCCAGTTTTGCTAAAAGCCTCTTCTCTGTTTAGCTAATATTTAATCTGAAAAGCACCCGATTGAAGAAGCTGATATTCTTTATGCAGATTACTGCTTGAAGGCTATACAGTATGAACTTTCTTTCATAGATTTTGGTCTGAGGAGCCAGATACATATTTAAATTTCCTCAGTTTTAATTTCTAATACAAGAAAGAATGATAGATACAGCACACATAATCCAAAGCTCTTTGGGGCCCTCAATCATTTTTAAGAATATAAAAAGAGCCTAAGACTCACATGTTTGAGAACTGCTGCATTAGTGCTGGACCCTTCAAAGCAAAAGGGAGCTGCACTGGAGTTACTGAAACTATCCTCGGTGAGCTGATAAACTGATTCCGGCCAAGTTACGCAGCCCTGTGGGATAAACTGTGCATTTCTCATAGATGGGTATTTTCTCTCTCTCTCTTTATCATGCAGTGTACACCTAATCTTTAGGAAAAAATTATATGCTGTGTGAAATGTATGGTTTGCATGATAGGAATCCCTGAGCAGAGGGAAAAGTTTTAAAACCACTTCCCCTAAAACAGGGGTAGGCAACCTTGGCTCTTTTATGACTTGTGGACTTCAACTCTCAGAATTCCTGAGCCAGCTTAGCAGTACCTTAAAAATCCTCAAGAAGAGTTTTGTTTTAAATCCATTGGCACCAATGAAGTATTTTGTTTTGTTTTTAACATCCTCAGGAGGAAGAAAAAATGTTGGAAAACATGGCTGGAGGAAAGAGTTAAAGTATTTCCTTTGCAAGAGGCGATATCAGTTGGGATCAATGATTAAGTTTAAGCGTCATACTATATCCTAATGTCCTAGTTTGGTCTGGTTGCATGAACCCAGCTGCTGTGATTGGTAAAGCATGATTTATGCCTATTCAATAAACCATTGTCACGCAAAACATGATTAGCATGATGTGTCAATCCAATCATAGTTTTTATTCATGCTTATTAGAAAACAGGTATTATTAACTTTTGACTGCCAACAAGTTCTTGAAACAAATTCATTATTTATATTCTTTTCCAACTTCTGCAAAGTTTTGCAGCTCTTTTAAATATGTTTATTGGTATAAGCTAATAATATCTAAATCATTTGTTCTCTGGGTCCAAATCCAGCAGAGTGGCTGCACTTGAAGAAGACCAAGGCAGAATTAATGCATCATTGTTTAGATTCCAAAACAAGACATTTCCAAAGTTGCCTTTTCCTTTTAAGGGAACATTGCAGTGGAGTAAAGTTCAGCAAATTGCCAGCAATGACCAACAGCCCTTGCTTTCGTATGTAAGGAGAAACTAGCTCCATTTTAGTTTGTCAAAACATTTGTGATTAATCCTAAAGGACTGCTTCTTTTTAAAGAAAGTGCATGGGCAAAGAATGGAAAGTTTGTGCCAAGAGCTATAAAACATGGTGAACCTGGAAGACATTTTCTGCATACACAACATGGCATCACATTTAGGATTGCAAACATGAACAGGGCTTCAAAATTATAATTCTGGGTTGTTTATAAATGGACCAGATTTAAAAGCAACAAAGATTGGCATCCTTCAATCTTTAAGTATTTAGATGGCCTAGGAACCCAGCTTGTTAGAACAATAGTTATATTTGTTCATTCATTCATTTAACTTATATACTACTAACTCCTACAGGATCCCCTGTAGTTAATGGTGCTGAACAGATTAAACAAACTTCTATAATAAATGTCCTTAAAACAGAAACATTACAAATTAAACAAAATCAGCCATAATAAGAACTTAATAATACATACATTCAGATTAAATGGTATCAGTCAGCCTACTAATGCTTCATTGGAAGAGCTGAGTTTAAACATTCCTGAAGGTCAAAATTACATTTGCAAAACAAATTTATCCATCTATTAATCTCTTTCTCTATTCAACAATTGTGGAATTATGTACAGATATTAAAAACAAATCCCAATACTTGCCAGGATTTTAATGGGGTCAAATAATAATTGGAAAGCAGAAACCAAAGAGGAGCTGAATTCTAAAATTGCTTATATCAACCAGTGATCAAAGAAAGAGAAAAGAACAAATGACCTGAAAAAACGGAAAACTAACTCCATTAGGTAATTGTAATTTGTACAATGAAATTCTCATAGGACAGTCTTGATATGTATCAGTATTTTATCAATTTAAAATAATGCAGGAAGTCATCTCAAAATATAATCTTATTCTTAGATTAATCTTAATCACATTTATTTTATCCCCTAAACTCAAAGGAATTCTAGACAATTTATCTGGGTTTTCTTTCATTTATATCATAATGGGTAAGTTCTGATTTACTGTTTGAGATTTCTTAGGGATTTTTATATCAATCTTATTCTTTTCAAAAGCATTGATACCACAGTGGCATGATATGGTAATGAAATAAGATGTTCTAACATACTTTAACTCAGATCATCTTCTAGAGGAATTTTATGTTCTTTCCCCTACTCTAGTAGTGTTACTATTTACAGGCATTCTAATTATATAGACCAGAAATTTAAAATAATGGCGAAAAGAGGTTCAAAGTTTAAGAAAAGTAAAATAAGTCAAAATGTGCTTCAGAAACTTCCAAGAAGGTTTTCTCAGCATGAAAAAAAACACTACAATGGCTGAATCAATACCATGTAACTATTTCTTTCCTTGCTTTGGGCAATGCACTGTTGATGGCAAGACAGGTCTTGAATAGCCAAGACTCCTTGCAGCTTAATTACCGGTATTTAACAAAAAACACACATTTCTGGGTTCACACATTGTACCATATGATAATGTTAGCTGACAATGGAATGGATAGTCAAGGTGAAGCTGTATGTATTGATAGGTTATGTTGACACAATCAATCAGCCTACCACAACGTTATGGTCCAGTGTATCATGTGAATTTAGAAAACTAGGTTGAGGAAACCAGAGCTAAATAAAAAGTATAACACTGTTACTGCCTTTTTTCTTTTTTCTTGAGTGACAATGAGGCTTGGACTGCAAATTGATGAGAGGAAGAAAAGGATGGTGGTGTAATGTAACACTAGGCTACATTTGAGCTTCAAATATGTAAATAACCATTAGGTAGCAGCAAAGGGAGGAAAAAAAATATTTAGTGATCCTCTTGGTGTTTTACTTCAGATCTAGTAGCCCTTCTGAAAGGTAAATGAGATCATAAACTGTCTACCCTGGAATATTTTGTTTGTTTGTATTCCTAACTACGAAGAGCAACTCTAGATATTTACAGTGCAAATAAGTCCAAGTAATCTCAAACTAATTACAGAAACTCTTGTTTTCCAAAAACGGAACTTGCTTATTTCGGTATATAAACAATAACTTAAGGCAAACTCTGTTGAATCATGTAATCTGTTATTTCAACTTCTTTAGAACAGATGGCCTTTTCTGTACATTTTCTTGAACAAGAAGGTAGAGAATCACTGACTCCTGCTAATGCCAAAAATGAAAATCCATATAAGCCTGGGAGATTAAACTCGAATACTTTGGCTAAGCTATTCTTACATGGGAATGGACAACCAGATGTTATATTTTAATATACCTCAATTCCACTCCAAAGGGCAAGTTTATTGAACAGAGAATTTGGCTTAATCCATCCTAAACAACTATCTTATGAGAGTTCTCTCTAATTTTTAACAGAAATAGCAAAACACAATATAAGTTCATTAATGGAAAATAGTACTTTATTTGCTGATTCTTTTAACAAAATAATGATTCGTATGAATCTCTTTGTATTGTGCAATTTACGTGCCTGGTTCATGGGCAACACTGGCAAGTTTTAACATTCCTCTGTTTTCCAACTACCCCTCTCATCATTTTAGTTTTTGTTTAACATTCATTAAGCAGCACAGTAGTTTTGCAGAAATATGAATACAATATGCCAGTGGTTCTTAAACAGGAGATAATTAACCCAAGGGGTTAATTTGGGCAAATCCTGTGGGTAATGTATAATTGCTTCTTTGTGAGTCAAGGATCCGGTTTGGGACTGCCACGAGACTCGAGACTCTTGTATAAAATAACAGAGTCTGGGTGTAAAGGAATTATTCTAAATTGGGGGAAAAAGGTTAATTGTGTCAAACAATTGAAGAACCACAGCAATATGCAATAAATAAATGGTGTGGAAAATGTCTCTGTAAAGATTATTGAGTTGTGGGGATTTTTCTCAATTCTCCATTATTCAACTTGCATTTTCAGTCATATTACCAGTATACACTGATGAACAGGTCTTCTGAGAAGCATTTGCCACCTTCCCTGTCTTATTTTACAAACAAATGAAATGAAGCTATATTATGTAATCCAAAGCAGCTGATATTACAGTGACAGCTGTAATTCTAGTAAATGAAGGCAAACATATGTGATCCAGGGTAATGTTGCTGGATCTAATCTGGGTCAGGCACCAGGACCAGAGTTTTAGTCTTCTGAGCTTTCAGACCTGTGTTGGAGCCCATCTTCATAAACCTCAGAAGACAAAATCTCTGGTCTAGTCTTCTAAGCTTTTCGACATGTGGTGGAGCCCATCCTCTTGAGAATGGGCTACCAGCACACGTCTAAAAGCTCGGAAGACTAAACCTCTGGTCCTGGTGACTGACCCAGATTGGATCTGTAATTCTAGTGCCAGACTCAATTCCCATTTACCAAACTGGCTAAACTCATTTTGTACTCTATCTATTCATTTGGTCTTTGTGGGGGGGGAAGTTCCACTTATAAAACTGTTCAAAGAAAGGATGCATACTGTGTGATTAATTGTGCTTCTGCTCACAGTTCTGGCTGCCATGGTAAAAAGCAGAAAATGCAGGTAGCAGTACCAATGGACAAAGTAAAACAGTAGGATCAGAAGGCTCCATAGTTTGATAGTGATGCCCCTTGAGCTCATAAAGTCTTTGGCAGGTGATCAACATGTTATTTTTCCAATTTTAAAACACACTCCGGATTAGTCACAACATTCTTGACTGATGCCAATTATGTATTTTGGCCCAGCTCTTTATGGTTGTGGAACATTACGCTCATTTGAGGGGGTACCTTATGCCCAAGTAGTTTGGTCTAAGGATCAAAATAGAACACAGCTTGTGCGGCTGCATTTCCTCAGTTATATCGAGTTCAAAATGGCATTCGGCAGGCCAAGGCAGTTTATAAGAGGAAGATTGAAGATCATTTTCATAACAATGATGTGAGGCAGGTGTGGCAGGGGATCCAACAAATCACCAACTATAGACCCAATAACATCACTCCTGTTGACAGGGATGCTTCATTGGCAGAGGAGCTGAATCATTTCTTTGCCCGATTCCAAGTGAAGCCACCAGAGACAGGTGTACCACAGCTACTAGTCCACCACAGCCCTCCCCTCACCGTGGAGGAGCATGAGGTGAGGAGTACCATGAGAGCTGTGGACTCAAGGAAGGCTGCTGGACCTGATGGCATTTCTGGCTGGCTGCTTAAAGACTACGCAGACTAGTTGGCTAGGGTCTTTACCAAGATTTTTAATCGGTCTCTATCCCAGTCCACTATTCCATCCTGTCTGAAGGCCTCCATCATTGTTCCATTACCAAAGAAGTCCTTTATTAAAAGTCTCAGTGATTACAGACCAGTGGCACTCACCCCTATTATCATGAAGTGTTTTGAAAAACTGGCCCGCAGGCACATCGTGTCCTGCCTCCCATACACACTCGACAGTCACCAGTTTGCATACAGAGCAAAAAGATCCATAGAGGATGCCATAGTGCAGTGGTTCTCAACCTTTTTAATGCCGCAACCCCAACCGGTCGTAAGTCGAGGACTAAACCGGTCGTAAGTCGAGGACTAAACCGATCGTAAGTCAAGGACTACCCAACCGGTCGTAAGTCGAGGACTTTCCCTGCCCGGGAGCGCCGCACATGCGTGGTTCCGCCCCCTGCGCCGGCGTAGCTGGCAAGCGGCAGAGACTGAGCAGGCCGACCACCAGCTGGCCCAGCCCAAGGGAGGTAAGGCACCCGCCAGAAAAGGGGAAAAAAATGGCGGACAAAAAAAATGGCGGACAAAAAAATGGTGGACAGCCTTGCTTGGCAACCCCCATGAAATGGTCGATTGACCCCAAATGGGGTCCCGACCCACAGGTTGAGAACCACTGCCATAGTGGACTGGGATAGAGACCGATTAAAAATCTGAAAGAAACATTTAAAAAACTCAGCAAATATAAGATTTTCAGGACATTTAACTTTTAAAAGAGCAGAAAATTGCTATACAGTATCCATGGAAACTAACGTTAAAGTTACAGTAGAGTTTTAGTGAGAAATGAAATCAAATGTGAATAAACTTGGCAATAGCATATAGACAGACAATAACAAGTCAGAAGTAGCTGTGTTGTCATTGTGGCAACTATTTACACATATAAGCTGAATGCAGATTTAAAGGAAACACCTGCAGAAAATGAAATAAACTAGGATATATTTAATGAGCCTCTCATTCAAAACAACAAATCATTTTCTAAAAATAAGCAACCAAGATGTTAATTAAAAGGAGTGCAGTAGTGTATGCCATGCCATAGATAAAGAATTTGATAATGAAAATGAATCGGGGAAAGTAACCCTAAAAAGCCATAGAATAAAAGGTGAAATGAGACCAAAATATGTCTCATTCCAGAAACAGTGATCAAAACTATATCATAGCAATCAAACTCTGCACTCTCAGGAAAATCACAGCATGAATTTGAGCAGCATTTCAGACATCTTAAATTAAATCCATCAAAGTACTGAAGAAAAGCTTGTCCCCAAGCATTTTACCAAAAACTAACCTAGTTAAGCAGAATATCTTAGATCCTACAAAGGTAATCTTTATGAACATCTACCACCAGCAGCATATCAGGCTCAAAAGTCATTACATATAGTTTGCCCCCTGCTTCAGAATGTGGTTTCATTCCATGGCCATTTTTCAAATATCTTGCCTAAGTATCTTAGCATCTGGTATCCATCATAGTTATATGGGTAGTCCTCGACTTTATAACCAGAATTGGGGTCAGAATTCCTGCTGCTAAGCAAGGAATTGTTAGGTGAGTCGTGCCCAATTTTACAACACTTTTTGCTATGATTGTTAAGTGAATGACTGAGACTAAGTGAATCATGCGGTCATTCAGAGAATCCAGCTTCCCTCATTCCTTCTGCTTGTAGGAAGACAGCTGGGAAGGTCACAAATGGTAATCGCACGACTCCGGGATGCTGCAACCATTAAAAAATACATCCCAGTTGCGAAGCACCTAGATCAGTGATGGCGAACCTTTTAGAGACCCAGTGCCCAAACTGCAACCCAAAACCCACTTATTTATCACCGGGTGCTGTGTGGGCATGGTTGCGGTGGTCATGGCAGGGGCCAGGGCAGTGGGGACCATTCCGTCACCATCTCCGGGACACGGCACACGTGCCCACAAAGAGGGCTCTGTGTGCCGCCTCTGGCACGTATGCCATAGGTTCGCCACCACTGACCTAGATTTTGATCATGTGACCGTGGGGATGCTATGATGGTTATAAGTGTGGGGACTGGTCATAACACACTTTTTAAAGTGCTGTTGTAATTTCAAATGGTTGCTAAACATGGCTGTAAGTCAAAGACCACCTATATCAACTTCTACCTTTCTCCCAATTCATAACTGAGTAGAACTTCAGCATAAAGCATCCCACAATTGCAATAACTGGTACAGTTTTCCCAATAGCTACAAATTCTAGACTTCTGCTGTGTCACTCTGTGCTAACAACACCACTGTTGTATGCAATTTTTATTTTAAATAGGCATCCATATAACTAGTTTAAACTAATATTTGGAAGGGATAATAATATTAGCTCTGGTTTTCATTGACTGGCTGCTGATTTTTATTCTACTAAATCTTTATTACTGCATTTATATCTTGTCTATTTTTCTGTGGGCTCAAGATGCCATGCATAAGATCATTCTCTCTTATCAAGTTTTATTGTTTTTTCTCCCCACTCATAAGGAAGCAAAGAAGAAGAAAGAGGCAAAGATTCTTGAAGCCAAACATAAGGAGCCTTACAGCAGAGATCTGAAAAAAAGTAGAACTCCTGATCTGATAAAGGAAGGGAAAAAAGAAGAACAGGTCCAGAAAACAAATCAGAAGAGAAAGGATGAAACAGACCGCAACAGCAAAATGGGACAAGCCAAAGAGAAAACTGGTAAGGATGAAAAAAGGTTTTCCAGAGAGAAAGAAAAATCCATGGCGGCAGATAAAAGTGTAACCGGTCAAGTGAGAGGGGAAGAAAGGGGTAAACTGCTAAAGAGCAGGTCAGTAGAAGATAAAGGAACACAAGAGAAGGCAGCAGAACACAAGAGAGGGACTGGGTGGGAGAGAAAGACTGAAGATAAAAAAGAATGCGAAAAAATAGGAGAAAGAAGATCAGCTTTAAAACCAGTCTCAAAGAGAGAAGATAAAAGAGAACCCCCCAAAGCAGGAGAAATAAGTTCAACTCCAAAGCCAGGCTCAAAGGTTGACAATGAAGAGAAACTCTTGAAGGATAGCAAAGGAATTCCAGAGACAAATGTCCCAATTTTAGAGCAAGAGGACATGACCCAAGAGCCTCCTGATAGCAGCCCCTCTAAATCTGCAGACAATTCTTCAAGCGAGAGCAAGGAGGATGAAGCCACCAGCATTTTTGATGAACCCTTGGAAAAGATCAAGAATGATGACCCAGAGATGGTAGAAGTTAACATCAACAATTCTGACTGCATCAACAATGAGATCCTGGTACGCTTTGCTGAGGCCTTGGAATTCAACACAGTGGTCAAGGTATTTGCTCTGGCCAACACACGTGCTGATGATCATGTTGCATTTGCCATTGCCATCATGCTAAAGTCCAATAAGACACTGACAAGCGTAAACCTAGATTCCAATCATATCACAGGCAAAGGGATCCTGGCCATCTTTCGTGCACTGCTGCAGAACAAGACTCTGACGGAGCTGCGCTTTCACAATCAGAGACATATTTGTGGAGGGAAGACTGAGATGGAGATAGCTAAGTTGCTGAAAGAGAACACCACATTGCTGAAACTGGGCTACCACTTTGAATTAGCTGGGCCACGCATGACGGTCACAAACCTACTAAGCAGGAATATGGACAAACAGAGACAGAAACGCTTACAAGAGCAGAAACAGGCCCAAGAAAAGATGGAGAAGAAGGACTTCCTTGAGGTGCCAAAGGCAGGATGCTTGTCACCTGCCTCTCCAAAGATTTCTCCAAAACCATCCCCGAAAACTTCCCCAAGGTCTTCCCCTAAAGCCCCTCCTAAGAAAGCTGGTACCCCAGATGCTCCTCCTCCCCCACCCCCACCTCTAGCCCCTCCCCCTGCTCCTCCCTTGATTAATGAAAACCTACGCTTGTCCCTTTCTCCGGCCACTCAGAGGAAGATGGTGGAGAAAGCACTTCCTTCCCAGGAAAAGAATTCCAGAGACCAACTTCTGGATGCAATTCGCTCTAGCAACAAGAAGCAGTTGAAAAAGGTACATCATTACAGCACTAAGTTATAATATGGCTTACTTGGTTTGCCTAATCTTACACATTGACTGAACCTTGTGGTTTATAATCCATATTTTATGCATAGTGTTACATATACCTCTGGCCATAGTTCAACAAGCCAGTTAAAAGAAACAATGGCTTATTGCTACATGTGAATCAAGACACAATCATGGTGGTCATATTGGGAGGCAGCACTTGAGTTATTGCTGGGTTCAGTAAAGCTACCACTTTTGATAATGCTAGTTATTTTGATGCTTACTTGCACATAGTCACCTCACATTTCTGTGTCTAATGATTGGAACATTTCTTCATCGTTTCTGCAAGGGCTACATTCTTTAGGTATTTACTAACATCTCCTGGTGGAGTTTCACACACAAAAGGCCTCCATTTAGCAACTCTGTGGGACTATGGATAGCTAAAGCACCACCTGTGTTTTGTTGTTAGTTGCGAAGTCGTGTCCAACCCATCCTCCAGGTTTTCCTGTCCTCTACCATCTTCTGGAGTCCATTTAAGCTCACTCCTACTGCTTCAGTGACTCCATCCAGCCACCTCATTCTCTGTTGTCCCCTTCTTCTATTGCCCTCAATTTTTCCCATTACCCACCTGTTAAGATCATCTCTTCAGATGCCACTATTTTCTGGAGATAAGACAGATGGCAGTTGAGACATAATGTCAAGATCTTTTAGGTTTCAGCATCTGCCTTTAAAAACACCATTCTCAACAGACAAACCCTTTTTGACAAAGCTATTTCAGGACTAATCTAAATTAAGATGTGCTTTTTAATAATAAAGCTTTCTAAAATAGGAAGGAGCTACAAAGGGATGATGGAAGAGAATGAAAGAGGGGATATTAACATGCCTGTTTCTCTGATAAACTGCTGTAACCTTGAGTTGCTCTTTGGATCTCCCTTAGATGCCTCTAATTTGAGAATTTGTACTAAGTTCATGTCTTATTTTGGCAGGTGGAGGTTCCCAAGTTACTTCAATAGTAAGGAGAGGAATCTTGGACAGAGAAGATTGCCAAGGCTGAATCACTGTGTTTGTCTCTCGGGTGACTGTTTACATGAGAAGAACGCAACAGAGCAACAGCCCGCCCTGTCTTAGTCCCAGATGAACAGTGTTCTCTATGGGATTAATTTGGACAGAAGAATTAGATGGATTGCCAAAAGGCGTTGTTATCAGGAAGAAGTAATATTTATTTTTAGTCCTTTTTAATAACAAAACTTATTTTTCTCCTGAAAAGAAGGGTCTGCAGATATGGTATATTTGGGCTTTTTGTCTAGTTTTCCTTGTGGGAGCTCAGAAAGTAAAGGGGCAAATGTGATCAACCTTGAAGAAGTCTGAATTTGGGGTATCTCTGCTTATCTCATCATTTCCCAGGCAGCAACACTGCAATCGCTTGCCACTAGGAACATATAAAGAGCTACACTGGAACAGCAGCATCATGACAAGGTGTCCAGCATATTGTCGGTACAAGAAGACTGTAAATGAAGCTATGTCACATTTGTGCCCATTGCTGCTCTACTGAAATGGCAATGTCATGTTCTGTTTGGCCTAGAGTACTGTATACTGAAGCAAGAAGGTAGGGGAGAAATTGTGGAGACATAACTCATTGTTCAATGTCTCTGTGATCTCAAGGATTCCATTTCTCTTATAGCAAAAAGCAAAAACAGGTTCTTACAGGCCATGGCTCCTTGGTGGAAAGAAATGGGTGTGCACTTCACCTTTGATTGCTAAAGACTTGTCATGGTGCCATGATGTAGCTGTAAGCAAAGGCAGCTGAATGGACTGCATTACTGCTGGGTCTGGGGCGTTGCTGCTTCTACCTCTGAAGTAAGCAGCAATTTCCCATCTCAGTTTAGAATTTAGAATACTTAATCTTAGAATTCATGTAGGAGAAAAAGAACCAGCTTAGCTGTGAGTGGGAAATAATGAAAAAGGCAAGCAGTCCACACATATAATTACCTGAACTTTGGAAACTCAAATTTGAAAAATTCAGACAGCATCTTTAGGGTTTGAGGCAAACAATCAGTTTGAACTTTACCTAATCAAGTGGGCAATAACTTAAAAGATTACATCAAATATCTCTCAAGACATTTGTTTACTACAGACATGGGAATAAATTTGGGGGCCAGAAGGTTTTTGTAACACTTTCTTAAACTATGCTGATTTATGGAAAGAAACACTCTCAAGGAAGAGACATTGTTTTTGAAATGTCCATCAATAAGCCATGTTACATGGACTGAGAATGCTGTGTGCTCCATCCACTCTACGTCAGCTTCCTTTCCTTGCAATCTCAGTCTTCTTTCCCTCCAAATGAATCTCAATTTCATGAATTATATTTTTAGCATAATGGCTGTTAAATACTTCCTGGTAATATGTGGCTATTTAGCATCCCATGGTGGTTGGATTACATGAGTGTATACACCACCCTCAATAGTCCTGAAGAAAGGAGTACCCATAAAATCAGGGTATGGATGGGATGCTGACAGAATACTGAAGTCAGTCACCAGTAAGTAGTTTTGACATGGCAAATAAACCACAAATGGAATATATGAAGTGATCCTGAGAGTATTCTCCAAAGCACCTGAAGGCAGACTGAGAAGCAATAGATGGAAACTAATCAATCAACCTAGAAATAAAGAGAAATTTCCTGACAAAACAATTAATCAGTGGAATGGCTTGCCTTCAGAAGTTGTGGGTGTTCCATTACTGGAAGTTTTTAAGAAGAGATTGGACAACCATTTGTTTGAAATGATATAGGGCAGGGGATTGGACTAGAAAATCTCTACGTTCCCTTCCGTGTTATTCTGTTATAATAGAAGAACGACAGCAATGTTTTCAGAAAATTGTTGAGTCTGTTTTCAGTCTCAAGAAGTAACCTGTTTTCCTCTCACTGTCTTCCCCCATCTGGCTCTTCTGTTATGTGCTGGCTACACATCCCCATTCGCCGGCCATCCTAAACATGACAGTGTAGCCCAACGCTTCTAGAGGATATCAGGTTTGTGGGATCAGCTCTGAATGAAGTAGATACCATAAACAGCATGAATTGGACAGGGAGCACCAAATACCTGACCTGAAGAAGAGTGTAATAGACAACAATATTAAAGGGACTATTTCCCTCCCCTATGAAGGGTAATGAAGGAAGAGCAACTCCATCAGCAAACCAGTTTAGCTTCCTGGTAGGCTCAATAATTTCCTGTATCTAAATCCAAGTATTGAATTCAACTAATTTCTGGCTTGGGCTGTAAATGAAAACATATTTTTGCATTTAAGTGACTTTAAGAAATTAATATATAAATGAACAGATAAATCTAACTCTCTTGGAGCCACGTTTCATGGCTCACACAAAATGCCAACATGTATCTGAATTAAGATAATGCAAGGTTGTGTGCAAGTGTAAACAATTATACGTTTTTCATCGTCTTGTGTATTCAATTAAGTTCCAAATAAGGAAAGCAGTGAAGGAATTTCAGCAGCGTGATAGAAAGCAGCAAGAATTCATAGCTATTAACAAAATACAGTTCCCTCTCCCAGATTGTGTGTCTTGACCTTCCTGTTTTCAAAAATAGGTGGCATACCTACCCAGTTATGTTGGTTCCCAATTCCCCTCATCTCCAACAAGAATGACCAGGCTAACTTATGGAGATCACGACAACTTAACAGGCCTTCTTTTTCTGACCAAATGAACAGAGACAAGCAATTCTTATTCACATTTGTGAAATATTTGAAGAGATGTTACACTTCAACTATCTTTTAAAAGGCAGAGGATAGATGAAGGCATTCTTGCTGAAGAAAAAGGTTTATATTTTCATCACGTTTGCAAAAATAATGGAGGGAAAAAGAAAACCACTTGAGCATGTGATCTCAAATTGCAGACATTGTTGCCATTTTCAACTCTGTTTCTCTTGAATTTTGTATTATGTATACCATTACCTGCACTTTCATTAATAAAGCTCACAAAATGCCCCTGATTGTAATGAAACATTCTGGGCCCAGAGGCTGTGAAACCCTTCAGATGTGCTAGTTTGTACAGAAAGAGCTAATGTGTGAGCTAATCCCACATAGTTGCCTAAAATCCTTCAATGGAATTATTTTCCAACCTGTCTCCCAACTGTTTACAGTTATAACTGTTTCACAATGGGTAACAAGGTTATGATTGTTCTGATCACTGAAGTCAGATTTCTTATTTTAGATTTTCCATTCCCTGCCTCATTTTGGCTCTAAAACCTGAGGGGGGAAAAAAGGTTGCTCTAACTACTGACCAGAGTATAGAATTTTATATGTATGTGTTTTTATTGTGATAAAATGTCTAGATTTTTTTTTTTTAAAAAAAGATGCAAAAGTATAATATAACCAGGAAGGCAGGATTTGATGATGCCTTTTAATTTAATTTAAAGCTATGTTAAATTTAGCTACAATACTGGTAATGCTAGGATTAGAATTAAAAAGTACCGTAGAAACTTTATGTATGTACAGTATAGTAAGTGTTTGTAGATGATATGGTCATAGAAGAGATGAAATAGGAGATTTCCTTACATCCCTGTAGAAATTGCAGTACATGGGCAAATCACAAGGGCAAACTGATTAGGATAATTGGTGTATCTCCTCGGGAGATGAGCACTGATGATTTGAGTTGTTCTGTGCATAGAATTTTAAGAAAAGCCACTGGGGTGGAACATTCCTGTTTGCATACAAACGTGAATCCTCCATATGGTCTGAGTGTGTGTGGGGGGTGTTGTGCCAGAGGAAAGGAGCTTCTCCCTCCTCTGACTGCCAGATCACTGGGTTGCTGGCCAACACTGCAAAAACTGAGGATCCGTCTGAGTCCAAGGCAGCTGAGTTATTTCTCTGAAGCCCAGAGAAATGTCTATATTTGGGCATTTTGCATGGACTAGCCCAAGCAAAGCATTCCTTTGCACTTCACAAGAGTGGGAAGTCTTCCAGCTGCCCAGAACAGCCCAGAGGAGAAGAAAAACAAGGCCTGGTTTGACACAGTCTTCCTCAGCCACTCACAGCCCCACTTTTCTGTATTGGTTCCCATTCTTCTTGTGGCTCCCCTGCCATTCTCACTGCATGTGCATGTATGTTTATTATCAACCAATACACATGTGTTGTTGAAATACCTATGGGCTTGTTGCTGTCACAGATGTCCCTGATTTTGTAAGTTTCCACCACATTTGGCAAATCTTCGACAGATAATTATCATGGATAATCAGGAGAGGCTGATGCTTTCATGATACACAAATGACAGATGGTATGAAAACAATGCCGTATCTTCTGAAGTTTCATTTTCCCACAACTTAGAAAGTATTTTGGGTTTGTGGTTATAAAATCCTACAGTCTGGCTTGCTGTGTCTTACTCATGTTCTGCTCTGTGTCATGTTGCTTACCATGGGTATCAGGGTTGTCAACGGGGCAGAGAGAAGTCAACAACTATGCTGAAAGTGCCCAGGTTATTGAAGCCTCATCCCCTTTTCATGTGTGTGTTACACAGTATAAGCATGGGGAAAGGGGGGGTATTTGATAGCCTGATCATGTTCACTATTTTGACACTGTGGACCTACTGATGAATGCATGCGTGTTCATGCATGTGTGCATATGCTTATTAGTCTGGCCAATCTGACTGTTAAGGGTGAGAGTCCAGGAGGTTGATGATCAGTCTAAGAAGGAAAAGTAATCTTTGGGGTTCCTTCTTTGCCTCTGTATCTGCGGGAAGAGAAGTTTCATGCTATCTTCACAGCAAGGCTTCCTCTAAAAACAACAGGTAGAATTTACATCAGAAGAAAAGCCTTCTGGAATGTCTGTTGTTATTCCAATGCATTTTATCACATGACATTACATTTATAGCTCCTTACCTTCAAGTACCTTGGGTAAAACTGAAACATCTGGCACCAAAAGACACTTTGGGCTTCTTCAATACAATTGGGAGAGAATGCTATGCTTTAATTTAGATGCACAGTGCCCATTAATCCTGAATAGTTTAGGCAGGACTGAACAACAAGTATAGCAAAATTATACATACTAGCTTGAAATAATGATACTTGGTACTCTTGATTGAAAAACAGGCTTCTGTTTTATATAATTTCATATAGTACACTTTTACATCAGAGTAAGCAGTTACTGTTCCATCAACCTCCATGCCCTTCCTCTCTGAAAGAACAACACAAGAATGTACCGAGAAGTAATGGTGAGAAGCTGGGTTGTTCAATGTAGTTTTTCCTGCAAGCATGAAACAGTAATGCCAAATTGGCATAAAGCCCATGCCAGGCCTTCTGCTGCATCATGAGAATTTCATTCCAAACAAGTGTTCTAAGAAGCAATTTATTGAGGTCAAAACTTTTCTGTAGAAACTGTTTTTTCTTAGTTGAGACGAGAGCAGAATTTGGATGATAGGCAAAGTTTTGAGGCACTTTGTCTATGTTCTAAGCATTAGAAACAGAATGGGAGAGTTAAAGCACTGGGTCTTGTAATCATGATCAGAAAAACGTATGTGGAAAGAGTGAAGCAACAGATTTTAAGTGGACCATATAGAAGGAATACTGAAATTGCTAATGCCTTAAACCAGAAGAGTGCTCTGCTCCCTATTAGTTGGTTTTTCAACTTTGGTAATAACTCAGCACCAGAATGAATGAAAAAGAGTTTGGGACATTGGTTTAAGAATGCCCTCATGTGGCAAGAGTTTTACCTCATATTATCAAGACGCAAATGTTTCCAAGTGGATAGTTTTTAGTGCTACTTCTGTAATACTTGGTGCAGGTATTCCAGCTTTTCCTCCAAACACACTTTGGAAGAAAGGGAAAAGAATATAAACACAGTGGGAAAGTACTCTGGCATTTCACATATGGTCCTATATTTGTAACATTTGATGTTGGAGAAGACTCCTGAGAATACCATGGACAGCAAAGAAAAGAATGGATCATCAAATAAATCAACCCAAAGCAACTCATTGGTAGCACAAATGATCAGGCTCAAATTATCCTACTTCGGACATATTGTGCAAAGACCAGTACTCTGAAAATAGCTCCAATATTGGGAGAGGAAGGAGGAAAGGATGATCAGCAGCAAAGCAGATAGACATTGTAGCAATGAGTGTACTATTGGGAGACCTGAGAGACCTGAAGTTGGGGACAAATTGTTGTGGAGAAACTTTATGCTGTCACTAAAAGTTGAAAAGTATTTGATGGAGCATAACCAATAAGAATATATTTTGTAGCAAGGAAAGATTCTGACCACTGGACCTCATGAAGTCTGTGAAGCAGAGCAATTGTGTGATACAATTCATTTGTGGAAGCAGACATTATCACAATAAATTTAACTGCAGTAGTATGTATCTTCAGAAAGAACACACAGACTCATGATTATGCAGAGATGATTAATTCATTTAATGATTTTAAGGTATTTTAATAGTCCAGCCATTATTAAGGTCTGTAATTTTTTTAGGGATACTCTTAGCCCTCTCTTTGGAATTAACATAGTTTCAAGAAAGCAATGCTATATACACATCTGGAAATCAGTCCCAGTTAAATTTTTGATCATTCTGGAGTACAGCTGAGGGTGGGAATGGTTGATTCTTGTATGTGCCATTTTCTGGATCTGAATAACTTTTTTTATATAATACCTACAACATTTTTAAAGCTGCTTTAAAGATTCTTTTGTGGTGGCAGAGTAACTGTATGTCTGGATTTTCCAGGACATATAGCTGGATTCCACTGCTGACTGCCCCATCTGATCAAGAATAACAAAATTCCCCAACTGGCTGAGATAGAGTCACCAGAGTTGATGGCAGTGGCACCCAATGCAGTAGACGTGTCTTGCTTAATAGTCAGGAGGGCACTTCCCAGCTATTGGAAAATGGCAAGGCCAGATGCCCTGCTCTGATTGCATTCCGGTGGGCAGAAAGGAAGCAGATTGAAAACAAGTACATTTATTTATCTCATTTACAAGCTGTTGCAGTCCCAACATCCCACACATAGAGAGGGCCCCCTCCAAAATATGGCTCAGTATCAAAATTATAAGAATCAGAACATGTCACTCAAGGGGATAACATTACTGCAAATTTTAACCAAGCACTAAGAGATATAACTGTTAACTTCTTCCACGAAAATCAGAACTCTTCCCCAATAAGATGGGAGAAGAGATTCAGACTGAGAGACTGAAAACTGCCCATCAAATTCAGCTAAAGCTAAGATGATGGCAGCAGCCCAATTTTGTTTGATTCAGAAACTTAAACTGAGTTATGCTGTTATGCCTTGTTAGTACAGATAATCAACTTACAACCACAATTGAGCCCAACATTTCTGTTGTTAAGTGAGACATTTTAAGTGACTTTTGCCCCATTTTACCTTTCTTGCCATAGTTGTTAACAGAATCACTGCAGTCGATAAGATAGTAACCTGGTTGTAAAGTGAATCTGGATTCCCCATTGACTTTGCTTGTCAGAAGGCTGCAAAAGGTGATCACATGACCTTGGAACACAGCAACGGTCATAAATGCGAACCAGTTGCCAAGCCTCTGAATTTTGGTCACATGATCATGGGGATGCTTCAACAGTCGTAACTGGAAAATGGTCATATGTCACTTTTTTCAGTGCTGTTGTAACTTTGAACGGTCACTAAATGAACTGTTGTTAAGTCGAAGACTACCTGTACTTGGATAGGAAACCACCAAGAAATCCTAGATCCGTTTGCAGACTAGAGTGGGAGGTTGCAAAACCTCTTAGATTTAGAACAGGGGTAGTCAACCTTGGCTCTTTTATGACTCGTGGACTTCAACTCCCAGAATTCCTGAGCCAGCTAAGCTGGCTCAGGAATTCTGGGAATTGAAGTCCACGAGTCATAAAAGAGCCAAGGTTGACTACCCCTGATTTAGAAGAATGCAACAGGCCCTTTCTCTAACATTATCGAGAAAACGACATTGCATTCTCGAGCACCCGCACCCTTCCCAACCACGCAAAACGTCTGGAGCTACAATACCCGCCTCTGCATCCCCGAAGGTCGAAAGAGCGGCGGCTGATACAGCCAGGAGGGCCCGGCGTCTCTTCCCACTAAGACACCCAATGCTTGGGCGCGCTTGGCTGGCTGGCGCTTGGCTGGCTGGAGCTCCCGCGGGACCGGGTGCGGGAGGAAGAGGGCGAGGAGCCGGGCAGAGGCAACCGGCTGGCGACAGAGGCCCGCTGAGTGGACGGCGCGGAGTCGGACTTCATCCTGCAGGAGGCCGGCATGCGCCGGAGCGACAGGCTCAGCTCCGGGACGCACAGCTGCTCTTCGGCGCCGCGTCGCCAGCAGCAGCGCCATCGAGGACAAGAACACCTGGTGGCGGATTTGGACGCAACCAGCGAGAGACCGGCGAGGACAAGAACCGCTGGCCAGGCCCCAGGCCGCCCGCTCACGGCATTCCTCCCGAGGGCAGCCGAACGGCTCTTCTGTAACGCGCGTCCCCTGGACACGTGACTGAGGGGCACGTGGAAGTTGGGGCAGCTCCCTCGGGCGGTCAGCGTTTCCCACCAAGACTGAGCCTTGGATTGCAATGGGGCAGGGACGGCCTTGCCTCTTTCCTGGCCGCTGTTTTGTGAAGCCCGCCACCCTCTTTTACTGGGAGCGTGAAATAGTTCGCGACTTCCGATCCGGGTGTTATGTGGCAGGTGCCTTGCCTGCTTGAATTCTAAAGCCCTCTAGACCAGTGGTTCTCAACCTTTTTAATGCCGCGACCCCAACCAGTCGTAAGTCGAGGACTAAACCGGTCGTAAGTCGAGGACTACCCAACCGGTCGTAAGTTGAGGACTTTCCCTGCCCGGGAGCGCCACGCATGCGTGGTTCTGCCCCCTGCGCCGGCCGAGGCATAGCTGGCAAGCGGCAGAGATGGAGCAGGCCGACCACCAGCTGGCCCAGCCCAAGGGAGGTAAGGCACCTGCCGGAAAAGGGGAAAAAAATGGCAGACAAAAAAAATGTACAAAAAAAATGGCGGACAGCCTTGCTTGGCGACCCCCATGAAATGGTCGATCGACCCCAAATGGGGTCCCGACCCACAGGTTGAGAACCACTGCTCTAGACTAGAGGACGTTTAGCTTCTTCGTTTTCTGTTGCTTTGTCTACTTTGTGGTCTCACCAGTTCTTGCTTGAAGGCAAATGGTATTTCTTGCAGATGTTCAGTGCACGTCTTCTCAGGCATGTTATGATGTTGGCTCCTTATTTATTTCCAGTTTGTGAAGTGCTGGTATTCGTGCTGAAGGCATTAAACGCTGCCATGTGTGACTGCAGGTTTGCCTTCATAATCCAAGCCTGCTTATGGTCGAAGACCAGTTTCTGAGTGGCTGGAGATTTCCAGCCATCCAGGCCATGGTTCAAAAGAGAAGGCTCTGTCTCTGGTGGGCCAGACAGTCGAACATTAGAAGCTTCTTGGATGAGAAGCGAAACGTCTTCAAGGAAAAACAAAGGAAGTCCAGTTGCCTTTTGAAAAAGCACCTTTGGGATCAGTTTCTAAGGTTCTACTGTCTGGCCCACCAGAGACAGAGCCTTCTCACCGGTGTCCCCAAATCCTTTGAATCGTCTCCCCCATAATAACAAAGTTTCCAATTTTTCTTTGCTAACTCCTTTCTTCTAGCTGGTAGTTAGCTAGTTACACTATATCAGTGATTGTCAATCTTAACCGTTTGTGGTCAGTCTGCTAACTAGGTGATCTACTCTTTCTCTGGTTTCTTTGCAGAGGTGGCAACTGCTGTCTGTTTTTATTCCTATTAATTATCCTGCCTTTTAAAATGTAATTCGAAGTGGCAAACATACCCAACATTCCTGCCTCCTCTGCAATGGTCACTCTATCAAGAAACATGGCTTTGTTTCAGAACAGGGGTAGTCAACCTTGGCTCTTTTATGACTCGTGGACTTCAACTCCCAGAATTCCTGAGCCAGCTAAGCTGGCTCAGGAATTCTGGGAATTGAAGTCTACCAGTCATAAAAGAGCCAAGGTTGACTACCCCTGTTTCAGAAAGAACAGTCTAGTTAACTTCAAAGGCCATCATCTCTGGCCAGCTGCAATGTCAGCTACAGATTATGGGAGTTGAAGTCTAATGCATTTGGAGGGAGCCAGGATTAGGAAGGCTGTTCCAAAGTGAAAGAGAAAATCATATTTGGAAATTCTGCAAGTAAAGAACAACTATTAAAGTCTTAGACTTGAATTGAAACTTTTTTTGAACACCAAAGCTTTTGATCCAAACGGAAACCCACATTTCTATGGCAACCAGACTTTTGTTCAGTATTTAAGATATACTAGATGGAATGACCTGGCATATAAATTAATTAAGAGGAAATTTTATATTTTAAGAATCAGCAAAGCATAACTTGCCATTGATTCAAAACATTATGGCTCTTTGTTCCCCTCCCTGTGGATACCCTCCTCAATGCATAGGAAACAATGAACAGTACTTGCTTTCTCTTCTCCTTGTCAAATAGTAACATTTTCCTTTATCAAGCTCTTAATTGTTGGCAAACGAAAGTTTATTTCTCCTGTTCAGAAATTATTCTAGGAGTATCTATCCGCTAACTACAGAAGTAGAAGAAATACACGCATACACATATAGCAGTAACTTAATCAGTATTTACAACTTTAATCTACATTGTAACGGACATTTTGCAAAGCAAATGTTTGCCATTCTGGTTAGAATAAGAGGCAGCGGTGCAACTGTTGCCACAATTCAGCAGCCATTCCCATACAGTGGGAATATGATTTGAGCAAAAGGGCTGACTCAGTTAACTTCTTCCTCCAAAAGTTTCTTTCAGGATTCAGAAATGGTCAAATGCACGGAGAGGATGTCTACATTGTGGTGCTTCAGCATTGCTAAACACGTTGGTTTTGCAGAGCTCTGTGCAACATCAAAAGGCATGTGCCCAATGCATGGCATCTTCAACTGAGTGAACACATTTTCCCAGCTGCTGGAAACCATGAAGTTAGTAGGCATCATAGCACATGGTGGCCTTTTCATTTTCTTGCAAAGGGATTGTCTTTATACTCTGGTTGAAGCATCATGCATTTGTCTTGCTTCCCAGGCTTTCTCTGTGCTCCAAATAATTTAAATACAGCCTTTGCAGGTACAAAGTTAATATCCCTTCAGCAGGTGGGGAGGAATAGGTGGGACTATCCAACCTCATCACACTAAATCTTGTTGATGTTTGGAAAGAACAATGAGATGTAGTGGCAGATTGATAAATTGGGTCTTGCAACAGGAATGTGCAAAACGTACTATTCTGCAACAGCTTCTAAACTACACTACAAATGACTTTCTGTTCTGGAAATCTATGAGATTGCCCTAGAATGGCCAGACTGACATAGTCAGGAAGAAAACAGAAAACTTCAGTGTTCTCTGCAACATTCCAGCGGCAGAATGATAGATTTTGCACATAATAAAATGCAGATAGAGCCTCAATAAACAGCAAGGACTTCCAGGAGAAATAGGCTACACTGCATAAAAAATAGGCATCCATTTCTTAATAGGCATTCCCATGCCCCAGGAGTACAATTAATTGATCAGAGGCAAATCTGAGAGGCTGCATTCAGGACAAGTAGAGGGGCTAGCTAACCTTAGCTAATATTTCTTAGTGAAAAGAAAGGAATCTAAACTGAGTTAGAATATTATGAAAGAACATATATTTATGTACGTGAAAGGGGTCTCACCATGGGAGAAAACATTTTTTTTACATAAGATTTGAAAGAAATTCTTGCAATTACTTTTGGGCAGTGACTATTAACAAAAATAGCAAGTATCCTAAATGATATTGCCCTCTCTTCACATTTGCATAAAATCAAAAGTGAAAGATGCTGGTTGATGAGTTCTGAGATTTGAAACAGAAACCATGGAGAATGCCCAGGTTGGGGAAGGCTGTGTTAGTTAGGAATGCTGGAAACTCTAGATCAGGGGTAGGCAACCTTGGCTCTTTTATGACTCGTGGATTTCAACACGAGTCATAAAAGAGCCAGGGTTGCCTACCCCTGCTCTAGATCAACCCATTTGGATGTTGGTGGGAAAGATTTGTACAGAAATGGAACTAACCAGGAAAGGATGGACTAAGATTTCAACACTCCTCCAAATGGCTATCCAACTACCATATCTGTAGTTTAACCAAGGCATCTCCCTAACACTGTTGCTGAACCATTTTGAAGCTTGTTTAAATTCTGAAATGCCAGTTCTTGGCAGGTTCTTTTTGTTCCTTGATTTATCTTGGGAAATGATTTCTTTACAGTGAATTAACAGATATATATATATGAACTCATAAGATACCTCTGCAATTAGTAAAGAATTCAGAATCCGATTTAAATGCTTACTTTACCTTTTCAAATACAGAGATTTCATATTAGTGTGAGGGCAGTTTATACTGAAAGTTATAATATGACAGTGAAAGGTTAACTCTCATTAGATTGGTCCAGAATGCACAAGAGAAATTTCAAAATGCTTTTCAATATAGTAGAGCAGGGGTAGTCAACCTTGGCTCTTTTATGACTCGTGGACTTCAATTCCCAGAATTCCTGAGCCAGCTAAGCTGGCTCAGGAATTCTGGGAGTTGAAGTCCACGAGTCATAAAAGACGCAAGGTTGACTACCCCTGCAGTAGAGAAATCATTTAAAAAAATTCCCTCTGAAAATTGAAATTATACTCAACAGAGAAGAGTTACTTTTGTCACCCATTTTTTTTCTTGGAAAAAAACACAGAAAATCTGTACTTTCACTTGCAGATGAAATGCCAGCAGTTTGATATCTGTATCTTCAGATGATATTGGACTTATCATTCTGTGCTGTGGAGCATGAAAGACAATGTGTCTTCTCTACTCCTCATCTTTAAACAAGTCTTTCTAGGCTCACCTACTTTTCCTATGTATTAATTGCACTTACAGCTTTATTTGGGAATATTTATGGTCTTTCAAACAGCTTCTCTTCCAGATTCTGATCAAGATCTACTTAATGTAAGGATCTTTATCAGCACCAAATATCTTGGGATTTTCAATATGTATATCCATCTTAGGCCTCAGGGCTTCCTTAAGACATAAAACATCACCTGGAAGTTATGAAGAACGGGTCTAAAATTGACCCTCCTGGCTATTTAGTGAAAGACAGCTTCATTTAATTCTTTGCAACCCCCGGAGGCAAGCTACCTACTTCCTACTTCCTCTGAAAAGTTTGGTTGGAGAGAGGGCAAATCTGTCAAATTACATGCATGGTGTTTGCACCAGCTTTGT
Organism: Protobothrops mucrosquamatus; assembly: GCF_001527695.2. Classification (NCBI taxonomy): domain Eukaryota; kingdom Metazoa; phylum Chordata; class Lepidosauria; order Squamata; family Viperidae; genus Protobothrops; species Protobothrops mucrosquamatus. The sequence goes on from NW_015386950.1 coordinate 222,781, forward strand.
GCACTTGCATTTGTAATAATCAGCTACTTCCTGAACTATATAGAAAGTGGGGAGGATAAGGTGATTCTCTCAATATCTAGGATGAATGGAGAAAAGAATTAAAAGTCACAATGCTTCCTACCATGCAGAATAACTAAAAAAAAATACCACTGGAAAATACTGACACAGGCTGGAGTTTCAGGACAGTAGGAGTCCCCCTACAAGTTCTGTAAAAAGGGAGTTAGCAGCCCCAGAGAGAAAGGCTTCTTCTGATTAGTCCTCCAAGATTCTTCTCAAGTAGTAGGCTGTGTGTGTTGCGGTGGGATGTATGGTGGGGGAGCTGCAGAAGAAAGAAACTAACCATTAGAATAAGCTTAGCAGCACCTTGCCAATCTTTGCTGGTCTTTTAAAAATAAAGCAAGGTCAGACTCTAGTGCTTGGATAGGAAACTAGCAGTCAGTAAATTGCCATGCACTAAGTTGAACTTGAAGCAGATTTTTACAGAAACGCCAAAGGTGAAACTGGGTCTAATTCAAGGTTAGATATTTTCCACATATATGAGGATTATAAAGTTACCATACTCTGGCCTGCAAAAATCCAGACAACCTCTAGGTGATAGCAAAGGAAATTCTTTGCTGTCATCTTCTAGTGGTCATCATCTTTGCAGCCCTGATATAGATAGAAGTCCTATAGAAATGTCATGTAATATTTATATATCTTTTATTCTGTTACATTGCTACATTTTATGTTACTATATTATTAGGGGATAAGCCTCTTATTTTGCCTTGCTTTATTCATGGCCATCTTGGATTTTAGAGGACAAGCCTACCTCCATGTTCTAACCTTAATGTTCCCTTCCTGCTTTTCCACTGTTATTCCAATACATCTTCAACTTTAATCAATCTTTCCCCTATCAATTAAGAGATGCTCTAGAGCAGTGGTGGCAAACCTATGACACGGGTGCCAGAGGCGGCTCTCAGAGCCCTCTCTGTGGGTGCGTGCACCGTTGCCCCAGTCCTAGACCTTCAGCTGGGTTTTATAAAACCTTTTTGCTTTAGGCCTCCGTTGCCATGTGCAAAAAAAAAAAAAAGGTTCAATCCGTCAATTTCAACTTCTCGCGGGGAAAAAAAGATCTTGCAAAGTTGGAATTGATTGATTAAACTTTTTAGTCCCACCCAGTCTGCCGTTACCACCGTAACCACATCCACCCAATGGGCCACGCCCAGTCAATTGGCCACACCCAGCCAATGGGCCATACCCACCCGGCACTCGACAATGCATAAGTGGGTTTTGGGTTGCAGTTTGGGCACTCAGTCTCTAAAAGGTTCGCCATCACTGCTCTAGAGATTAAATCTCTCACATGAAACTCAATTAAGGCTTACCATTGCCTAACCAAAAGCATGCATTGATAGAATTTCTTCTATCTACACTTACTAAGACTTGTTTGGTGCCTATGACATAATGAATACTGTGGATCATTTGTGTATGATATTTTCTTAACAGTATTTCTTATAATTCTTAAATGACATTTCGAGAGTTCATACTAAATATGTCTGCACCATACCTGGATAGGAAGTTTATCATTGCTTTATACTCTTTTCTCACCTGAAGGATTGTAGTACGGTGGCCCCGGTGGATATAGAGGATACTGTGCTGCTGGAACTGTAGGTGGGTAGGGAAACACAGGTGCATATCCAGGATGAAATGCTGGCCCTGCTTTTGGATCCACAGGATAAGGGCCTGGAGGCTGATCAGGATAACCAGAAAGTGGAATCTCCTGACCTGGATTTGACAAACTTTTGTGAGTGTGTGGTCTGCATTGATAGTAAATCTGTGCAGCAATCTGGATTTGAAGGAGAAGAGGGGACTTGGAGCATGCATGGACATTGGCATCACATCTGTTGGAAGCTGCATCTTTTCCCAGCCCTATAACGCAATCCCAGGAAATGACATGTTTGATTTAAGGAGATGCCAGTAGGTATAATCTGCTCACTGGTGTGCATCACCTTTCCTCCTTTGAATCCAGCTCACCAGAAACATTATTGAAAATTCTCCATATCATAAGGTAGCCTTCTCCAATTTGCTAGTTTGTAGTCCAGATGTGTTGGATTGCAGTTCCAATCATTTCCTAGCCAGCCTGACTCTGGGAAAGATTCTCCATCAGAATGCTCATATAAGCAGCATATGCCTAATTGCAAATATAGTATTATATCTATGAGAAAGAAGATTTTGGTATAAAGCCCAGTATAGCTGGCAAAATCAAGAAAACAAGAATGATATAGATCATGTCATAAAATAATGCTACTCTGAAGTAAAATACAGGGCTCTGGAATTATAATAGGAAATCCCCAGTTTCCTATGTAGTGACAATTAAAGTAGAAACTGCTTGAAGACTTTTCCCCAGGTCTCCCCTTCCCACCTTGAGCTGAATTGTTATTTATGACATTATCAGTCAACTAACTCTCCCTCCAGCATTCCCAGTTCCCCCTCTATCTCTCCCAGGAGGCCACAACAGAAGGACTTTTTCTACCTTGATAAGGAGTCTGCATGTGATGCCGTCGCTGGTACAAGTAGCAGCAGGAACACAGGAAGCAGCAGACGATGGTGGCAACAATGGCCACAAAGAGAATCACAGCTGAAGCGATGCCAGCAATGGTCCTTGGCCTGCAGAGCACAGACAAAGACAAGTGGATGTTGTTCATGCTATAGAATCTGCCACTGAAACAGATACTAATGACTCCTTTACATGACAGGGATGGATGAATTCTCAAAAGTCCAGTCACTTCTACTGCCCACCTTCACAAGGTATCTTTGGGTCCAGTTAAAAAACAAAGAAAAAAAATCTGTCAAATATTGCAAAGAACTTTTAAAAATACAGCAGGTGACCAAGGAATTTCCTCCTGGTTTATTTAAATTTTTAAAAGAAATATGTAGTAGCAATAGCAACCAGGTATTATTTGAAGAAGGCTTCTTCCTTTCTTGAGATCTTGGATGGATTGGGGTGTCATGCACACTGTCAAATGGACAACCCAAGAAATGATGCACAAAAAGAACCAGTGTCTGGGCAGATTCTCACATTTCTGTGATCATGGTGGACTTTTGCAGCAAAGATGGACTTTAGCAAAGCTGCTTAAAAAAATATTTCCCCCGTCCTTCTGTGGCCTGCTTGGGTCCACAGGGATGGAAGAAGAGGAAAGAGGAGGAGGATCTTGGTAATATTTATTTGACCATGAATTCCTCAAACAATGTCCCCCTTCAAAATCCACCTAGAGGAAATCCTAAATACATTTGTACATTCCAACTAAAGAGTAGATTTAAGACAAGACAATCGGCTTGTCTTAAAAATAATTTTAAAAAACTATTAGAAATAGATAGTTTCAAATCCCAGTTATAAATGTAAGAATCTCTACTTTATGCTTCAGCAACCATTGAAGGAATAGATCAAATTATTTCAATATTTCAATACTGTACTTACAATACTATACTTAAATTCAATATTTCAATATTCGTGCTATCATCATTATGGTTGAAAATGAAAATAAAATCATAACTTCCTTCAAAAGGATACCAACAAGACAGTTGGCCAACACAGATCTCGCTCCAGCACTTTTGGAAGAGGACACTTTAATTAAACTTGAACTTTTTTTTATCTTTTCAGGATTATGGAGCTCCATAAGGCTTAGTCTCATTTGGGATTGATATCCAATACCCACAATTTATTCTTGATCAATATTGTTCTAGCTGTACTTTGGACCGAGTTAGGAGAAATGTGTGAAAGTATATCAGGTATGTGTTAGAAACTCTTCCTACTCAGCATTCCTAAAAAGGCTTGAAAAGTTTAGGTAAGTAGATCTGCATATCAAAAATTATCTGTTAGAAATTTTCTTAAAAACACCCAACGACCCTTATATACATTTGTCTACAGTTTAATTCTTGGTCTCATCTTGCTTTAAAAAAAGTTAAAACTCAGAAGCCACATGGTTACTTACTTCCCTTTGGAAGTTTGTGTTGTTCTCTGGCATGAGAATTAGAGATTTCAGCCTCTCCACCTTCAACTCTTATAAAGTATGAAGTTAGTATCTCACTTCTCATACTAAGCTATATAGCAAGAGTATATTGGATTCTGACTTAGCAAGTTATGTGAACCAAGCTTTATGACTTATAAATCATGGGTTATGACAGGAGTCCATAATCAAGGCCTGAATACCATGTGGCTCATAAAAACTTTGGATGCTCGCTCCATGCATTTGAATTTAACTGCAAGGGAAACTGGATTTGATCAGGACAAGGAAGAAAGGAAAGCTCATCTCTTTCCCCATGGACATTTTTTTCAAATGATAATTAACATTACTACAGCTACACAGGAAGAATTTTGACTTCAGAAAACTGAAGACACCCTCCTGAGAAAGGATGAAGCATCTCCTCCCCACTCCATTCTGCTCTGATCAAACTGAACTCCTAGCTGTATCTCAGTCATAAGAACAAGAATATATATCGTAGGGGTTGCTTATATCCCTCTGCTCTGCTTCTTTTGGCACTTCAGAGGTAACTCTAAGTCTTCAATCACAATCTGGATGCTTCCAACCGCCTTCTGTGGCTATTACATATTTTTACCCAAAGGTCATGCAGTGCTTTTGCTGCCGTTCAGTGAGAAGGTTCCTGAAATCAAAGCAACAGAAGCGATGGTAGCAATCACCACAGCAGAAAGAGGGGAAGTTGCAGTCTATGCCACGGTGCCAGGAGCCATTTCTGTCTATGTACCACTTGCAGTCTTCATCAGCCGAGACTGAAAGGAGAAAGAAAACACTCCTTTTATCTATTCCATAGAAAATAGAAAGCAGTGAGAAACCCTCTAAGAACACTGTACAGGGACCACCCTGAAATTTCCTACACAACAGCCTCTGGGAATAGCTTAGGGATCTATAGTCAAAGGCCTTCCAGAATTTTGCAAGCTATCATCACATGGTCTTTCACAACAGCAGGGCCATCCCAAAATTTAAAATTAAACTTGAAAAATGTTTGCGAGATTATTAGATTTTACAAAATTATGCAAGATGTTCTGGGACATTAGGCAAGAATGCCAAAATCTCTTTAACTTCTTGCAAGATTTTGGTTTTCCTGAAATCTCACACCATTTTGTACTGAACGGTGAGTTTTTCCAATTTTTTTAAAAAAATGTTTTTATTTAATTATGGAGTTCCACATACATTATTTATGGCTTTCTCATAAGTTATACCATTCACAATCCCAGATTGCTGCCACTGGATATAAACACCATTCTCTCTCTCTCTCTCTCTCTCTCTCTCTTTTTAAATATAAAAGCAATATTGCAGAGGTTGGCAACCTAATGATAATGGATATTTTCTTTGGCAGTTGTAAGACTCTCAGGCTTAATATTTTTCTTTTAAAAAGTTTAATAGGAAGCTGCTATGTAACAAAGTAAAGTGCCAGCTTCTAGAAATATCAGAATGCCTCAAAGCATAATAGAAATTATAACAGGTATATTTACAATTAAAATATATCAGGAGGCCATAGTTCAGTATTTTTGTAGACAGTATGGGTATCTGTCTTCTACAAAACAAAAGGACATGAAAAGCTGGTATAAAAGACAATTTCTTCTAGGGCAGGGGTTCCCAACTAGGGGTGTTTGCACCCCCTGGGTGTGTGAGACGATATTCCAGGGGGTGCAAAAACTTGGGTTTAGAAGTTTCAAAATTATAGTGTAAATGCATAATTCGTTTTGAACTTTTGTAAGGGGTGCGAGAATATATCAGAAGCATTCTAGGAGTACGGGGTATAGAAAAGGTTGGGAACCACTGTTCCAGGAGCTGATCCACATCAATTTTCTCTTCAAGGAAAAGGGTGTATTGGCCATGGCCATCATGGCAACCATGTTGTATAAAAAATACAGTATAAACAGCAACATAAATGCTGCTTAAATTTGTAGATTATTGCCACAATGCATTATGTTTATTCTAACAAAATTAAAACAGACTGCGAATTGCATGCAACATATAGCATATTCAAATATGAGATATATATTCATTGTTGTAATAGGTGTGACTATGTAAATTGTCATCACTATCTAAAGTTGTATTATTTTGTTACATTTTTTAAAAAAAATGATACAGAAGATGAATTACATGAAACCTTGTATCATTAAAATAAAGATAAGGGATACATACTCAGCTTGCTGTATTTCTTAGAAATACAGTTGACTAAATGCTGTCAAAAGGGAATAAAAAATATACATATGTTGATCATGTTATGTCAAACTTAGCCAAGCAGAGGAAGATAAAATTAAAAGTCTTGTACTGTCTGGCATACTTAGGTTTGGTCACGGCTCTGGTTTTTTATTACCACCCAGAGTATCAAATGAGTTCATTCCTATGATTTAATCCCCTTCATTTAAACATGTGACCTCCATAGATAGAACACGACCAGCTGTCTTGAGATGACTGGAAATGCTTATCCTGCACTCTAAACATTGCAACCATTTTATCGATTACAGTTACATTATGCCTCTTTTCCAAAAGTTCAAGTGATGTATATAATTCTGACCCTTCACCCATGTCTTTGACAAGCGAGTGACACCCATCGCTTTATTGCGCTTGTCATCTTTTAATTTTTATTGAGATAATTATAATACCTTTGATTGTTGCAAGCTGCCCAGAGCTATTGAGAGTTGGGCAGCCTAGAAGATTAATAAATTATTATTATTACTATGGTTGGTCATGCAGTCAGCCAGTTGTTTAGACTGGTTTTGGCATTTTTATCCTTCCAATGGACCTGGAAGAGGCAGACATTGCTATTTTATAATTTTAAAGTTATTGCTGATGTAAGCTGTTTCAAATAAAGCTGCTTTTTGCAATTGACTGATGGTGATTTTGTCAATACCAATGGTGCTTCAGATATTTTGGGATTGCCACAGTCGTTCTATTTTTATTTGCAAGTCTTTATATTTTATGATTTTCTCATATTCTTTCTCTTCTGTTTTGCTATCTGCTTTCCAGACTTTTTTTTTTGGGGGGGGGTTAGTCAATATTTATTAAATCTGGGCTGTTATGTGGCAAGTGCCTGTCTGCTTGAATTCTAAAGTCCTAGAGGACTTTGGTTTCTTCACTTTCTATTACTTTGTCTACTTTGTGGTCCTACCAGTTCTTGCTTGAAGGCAAATGATATTTCTTGCAGGTATTCCAATGCATCATTGATATTACTTTGTCATGCTGTTATTTGTAGTCAGTCTGTGCAATTTTCTTGCAGCCACTAACTAGGTGGTCCACTGTTTCTTCAGCATCTTTGCAGAGGCAGCATTTGCTGTCTGTTGCTCTTTTCTCAGTGCTGACTTTGCATGCATTTGGCCTAGTTTTGTGTAGCCAGAATTTGTCCCTCTGTCTCTTTCTTCAAGTTTCCTGCTCTTAATAATCACCAGGTCTTATTATCTGCTTTGCCTGCTATTTTTGTTTTAAGTAACATTTTGCCTTTCCATATTGCTTTTCTATTCTTCATTGGGTAGGCCAGTTTGGTCTCTCCATTACTCAGTAAGCCTGCACTGGGTCCCAACTTCAGTGCATCCCCTGTAGTATCCTTCATATATTCTCCCAATGCCGCTTTCTCTTCTTAAGTTGTCTGGTATTATTCATTACCCTCCAGACAATCCCATTGTAAATAAGTTTGTTAGGAAAGATTGTCTATTCCAAGAGAATATCATAATTAAATGGATATTTTAATTTGGACGTTCCAAATCTGACACAATACAGTACTTTAATCCATTATATACTATGCTGTATTTTAGCACAATGATTCTAAACTCCTTGCACAGGATTTGTAATCTTAAAACTAATTTCCCCACATAGGAAGATATTTTTCTTATAGAGTAAGATAGCTACTCACCACTATACAGCATTTAAAACACAAAAATACCTCTATTCTTTACTTGCTTATATAAAAAAAATCAACCACAAATGTATTACTTATGCTGACTCATGTGAACAATATTATGAATATAAATAGTGTCTTTTTTCAAATATACACATTTGGTTCTACCTCTTCCTCTAATCCATATACGGTTCTTGATCAACTGGATTAAAGGGCCTCTATAGCAGAGTTTTGCAGACTTGATCTGTTGGAATGAATCATGTTTATGAAATGACTGGTGTTCAGAAGTGAGATGGAAGTATACTGAGGAAACACAAAGTTGCTCCATTCAGTCATTGAACAAGGACAAGCAGGCCTCATATTTCGTTTTCTGTCTTATGTTACCTTTCCTTTCCTTGATTCTCTGTTTCTGTAAGAGAAACAGCATTTCTTTCTTTCTGTAGAGAAAAGCTGCAGCCTTTTTTCCCCCTGGCACTGGACAACTATAAGAAACAATTAACAAACAAATCCTTTAATATTGATTTATTAGTGTTTTTGCCATTTTAAAAGAATGGCAAAATGGAAGAAGGCAGCTGGAGCTCCTTTCCACTGACACAATGAAGAGATGAAACGGCAAGGCAACAGAAACCTAATCTTCTGACATGTCAACTATCTGGGTGCAGAAAGATGTTAATGCATACTCATCAGGATATTTGTATTTTCTGATTTTCTCCAGTTTTTTTCTCTCTCCCACTGTGCTACTATCCAGACTTCTTCATCTTTTTTATCAACAATTGTTACGCCCAGGGTGCTATATGGCAGGTACTTGTCTTTCAGCCACTATAACAGTGTTTCTCAACCTTGACAATTTTAAGGCATGTGGACTTCAACTCCCAGAATTCCACAGCCAGCATTGCTGGCTGTGGAATTCTGGGAGTTGAAGTCCACATGCCTTAAAATTGTCAAGGTTGAGAAACACTGCACTATAACATATACATCCATATCCATTTGAACCTTAGATGATGAGCTCATGAAACATAATTGGTTTTTCTTAAATTATTGATTGTTGAAGTTAATTACTTTTTATATTTTATTCAAGGATATTACAAAGCATGGGAAAGGCTTTCCCATAACAAAATTAGAATAATTAAAATTTCTGACCCTTAATTCTTCAATGCAGTAAAAGCATCTGCTCCTTATTGTATGTAGGACTGTGAAAAACATCCCTTCCTCTTCAATTATTCTGGAGGAAAATGGGCATTTGCAGGAGGGCTGGATTCCTGCCTGTGTCATATCCTTCCTCTTTGTGATGAGAAAGGGTTTTCTCTAGTCCAGTTTTCTTAACTTCCCTTTTTCACGTTGAATCTTCAGAGATGTATTCAGCCTGAATAAACAGTTTGATAAATGTGCAATCTTCCGCAAGTAAAATTATTCCATGATTGATAGCCAGCATGCCCAACACTGTTAAGATGTTAGACTTAATTATAGAGACCCAGATTCCTCAATTAATAATGGAGTTCAACAGGTAATCTTGAGCCAATGATTGTCTCTCAAGTAAACATACCTCACAGGATTGTTTCCAAAAACCTTAAACTCTCAAAAAAGGCAAGTTATAAACATAACGGTAAGTTAAGAAATGCAACAATAATAAATAAAATGTCCAGGATTTTTTCTAGCATGACCACAGCCTATATCTGCTAGAAATCATGAGAATTAAAATTAAAGTCATCTATACATGAAGCTAGGAAAGGCTGGGCTAAATAGTTTAATTATTGCTTTGATTACAGTAGTACTGTAAATACTATTTGCAGACTCACAATAAGACTCCACTTCTCTATGTTAGTGCCCTCCACTTCTCTACATTAGTGCCCTCGACTCCTATGATCCCTAGCCAGAATATCCAATACATTGCATAGCCTGTCTCAACCATTTTTAGAATATAAAGCCACTATCAAAAGGCCAAGAAACTAGCTACCTTGATAAAATATCATTTACAGAGTTTGCAGATACAGCATACCCATTACAAGCAGGGCCTCAATGAAGAAACACCCTCAGGTTGTGTGAAAGAATGCAGGAGTCTTAATCAGCTGCAGGTGTCAGCACCATGGACAGCACCACCCAGATGGAGACCAGGTTCCAGATACAAGCAGGTTTCACTAGGCCAGGGGTAGGCAACCTTGGCTCTTTTATGACTCGTGGACTTCAACTCCCAGAATTCCTGAGCTAGCTGGCTCAGGAATTCTGGGAGTTGAAGTCCACGAGTCATAAAAGAGCCAAGGTTGCCTACTCCTGCACTAGTCCCAACAATGAGCCCAAAAATGAACAAGGGATCTTGAGAACTGCTATACATCCAAACTGGACAATGGGATACGAAATACTTTCAAACTGAATAAATAGCTTTAGGCATTAAAAATAAAGCCTGCTAAATCCCTTCATCAAGTAATTACTGAGTCAGTGGGACTTCAGTCATCAGCCATAATTTCTATTTCATTCTACAATCCCTTCCTTCCTATATAATGTTATCTTCTCAGTGGATATCTCATTTTTTCCCTCCTTGCTATTGGAATTTCCTGATCTTCAACTATTTTGGAACTTCCTTTCCTTCAAAGATCCATAGCAAATTCTCATTTATCCCAGATTCAGAAAATCCAAATTTCCAATAAGGTATTCACCTTGGAACTGTCTGCTCAATTAGCACCATCAACCTTGGGCCAACAGCACCATCCCCCACTGTAAAAACAAAATTAATATTTTCTAACTTTCTGTGAAGCTGACAAGAAACACTTTGGCTCTGGCAATGGAAACCTCATTTAATGATTAGAAGTCTGACCTTTTTGGATGCTGTTCTACAGGCAGAAGGGATATTAGAGTTTTTATAATATGTTAAGATTTTGTTCTAATTGTATCTATTTTTATTACTTGTTATTATGATGGCAGATGGTGTAAAATAAAACAAAACCCAAGCAAGTAGCACTTTACTGCACAAAGATCAGAGTAATTCCCAACTGTCAAAATACAAAAAAAGAAAAGGATTCTAAACACATTTTGTATACAAAATTTCAAATTAAAAAAAAAACACCCTATCCTCAAAGGAAGCAGAGGAGGAGAAAATTCCAAACAAAAGACAAAACTCTTCTGCATTGTTTAGGGTTGCCAACACAAGCTAATAATCAATCTTTGAAATTTCTCTCTCCCACCCAATAAATTAGTCCGTATGTCACGTGAGATGTGTGTTGTATCTTTGGCTGCCAGAAGCAACATTCCCCTCCCAAAAGGCTGCTTTGGAACAAAACTATATTTATATTAATGGAATTAATAATTACTAATTAAAAATAAGTCACTCCACTTACAATATTAAATGGTCCCCACATAAACTCACACATATAAACCACTTTCACTTAACATGCTGGTATGCACACATGCATGCTCACGTTCTTCTTTCAGCAAGAGGAGAAACAGGATAAGTGAAAGAAAAGTAATTACATGGAGATGCAAACTGGATGTGCGTGAGGCACATGAACAAGACAACGGGACTAAGAAGAAAAGCAAGAGAAAGAAGGGTATTGCACAAAGATTCTTCCACCCAGCTTCAATATTCAGAATAGTATTAAAGCTTTGTAGGATGAAGGGTATGATACCATTTGGACCTCTTGCTTGTGTATTGTTTTCAGAGGCTTCTTCTACTCATTAGTGAAGGTAAAATGACACCTCGGTTCAGAGATAGTTATTTGGGAGGAAAAAACATTCATCTAATGAAAATGTTATTAGATCTAACAGAGGTACTGTTATATATCTGAACTCAGACTTTGATAAAAGTCAGCTAGGGTTTTTTAAAGATTTTTTTTCTTGTCTGAAGTACCTTTTAAAAAAAATTCTACGGTTGAAAATGATAGCCTGGATCTACATCATAATCAAAATTATTCACTGCCTGGAACAAATTCCTCGGGAGCCAGGATTTTTAACCACACAGTATGCTGCAATACATAGATTTCCACATAATACCTTAAGTCATAAACCACCAGAATGGTCAGAATTCACAAATCAGCTAAAAACAAAGAAACTATGGGATGGCTAGGCACATTACATAAACGTTAATTATACTGTCTGTCTGCCAGAAATTTGAAAAAATGTTTTCCTCATTATTATCCTTGTATCTTGAATAATGAAGTATTCTCCTTCTCACAACACATTTTTTCTCTTATGATAAAAAATAAGCCTTTGTCTGTCTATTGTAACTATTTAAACCAACAAGAAATCTGTTTTCAGTAATTTATTCAATTTCAGCCACAGTAGCGTAATTAGCAAAATTAGGGGATAACTGGTTTATATTAAATGTTCTCAAGTAGGTATGGAGCAATATTCTGAGAACAGGCCACTTTCAGGACTAGTTCTCAATATTTGAGAACATATTTCTCATCATGAAATTTACCACAAAGTTTTATGCGCAATTTCTTTTCTTTCTTTCTTTCTTTTTTTTTGGCAGGATATCTGGTATACCAGGATTAGGACATGGTCCATCTCTGTTCTTTCTGGCTGAGGATGAAAGAACTTGCAGTCCACCACCCGAATATACTAGTTTGAGAAAGGTGCCTTAGAAGCTAGTGAGTTGGTCTTCTTGAAAACAAACCATCTTCTTATGTTCATGAACATAAGGATGATTAACATGCTCAGTTTATAAGTGATTAGAATTACTAGCATATTTCACTCCATGGTCTTTCACAGAACTATCTCAGCCTGACTTCTTTTAGATGTTTTATGCAGATCTACAAATATATTATATATTCAAGATGGACAGTATTTAATATTTATATGCTATGTATATGTAGGGGTGTGGGTCTATACATAAGTTGTACATAGTATGTTTTAGGTGTGTGTCATGTATGTGTTTCACTTTGAGAGCGGGCAACTAAATTTCATTTTTGATGTGTGCCGTTGTGCCCACAGTAAAAAAATGACAATAAAGGTTATCTTATCTTATCTTATATTTTTGAAACCATTAACCTGGAGACTATTCTATGGTGTCTCCCTGATTTGTTAACTTTTCATAAATGTTGATAGATTATATACTTTCAAAGGCATGTGTCTTTTCTGAACATTCTGAATCCCATAGTGCAAAAATTCTACATTGCAAAAATAATACTGTAACACTAACATCAGTGAAAATACCACTGGCACAATCGTTGTATCAGACAACTTTATATCTGGTTAGGTGACTCCACTTTTCCAGGGATCAGCAATGCAGTTTTGGGAGTAGCAGACAGCAACAAATTTAGTTTCTAAACATTAAGTCACTACAAGCTCTTCAATCCAGACACAATTTCACCTTTCTACAAATAGCTTCTTTATTTTTAAATCTCATATAATTCAGGTTATTTAACTCCCACGGGTTCCTATAATTATCAGGTTTGCATCCTTCTTTAACCACAGACAAAAATAATTCACACAGAATCATCATCCCTAAACATTTCAGCAAGGCAGGAAAAAGACCCAACTATGATTAGATGCAGGCGTTTCTGTTTCTAAGCCTTTCCAAGAGCCTGCATTGCTCAAAGGAGTGGGGCCAACTGTCACAAAGTTCTGGTGTGTAATTGTCAAGTGCTGTTTCTCCCCATCCCAAAGTCCAGGATATAAACAGTTTTGTACAGCTCCAATGTAGTTCAATGGAACACACTCGGAAGTCCCCCCCCCCCTATTTGTATCACTTCTTTAAATTAATGATTATTTTCTGGTCCTCCAGTTTCCAAGATTGATTTGGGGATGATATTCCAGTTGAGAGTTTCAATCCAAATGACACAAACGACAACCCCTTCTACAGAAAAAAAATGCAGACCAGCTCAACAGAGATAAACGCGGCTTTAGATGAAAACGGCAGTATTCCCCGGACATCAAAAACAACAAAATTAACACCGCAGGTCCCACTCTTGAATCACAGAGATGGAGGGGAAGGATGAATCATGGGGACTTTTTTTTTCCTCCTAATTCCTCTAGCGATGATGGGTATTTTCACACATGCTCAGGAGCGCCCTTGTTCTTCCTTTACTTTCAAGAGGGAATACAAAAATAGTTTCCAAAGCAGAAACCGGGTTCAACCAGAAAGAGCCCAGAGACGCACTATCACTCTCCCGACCAGGCACAGACCTGGCGTTTGCTTGGGCCTGCGCCTCCCTCCTGTTCCCCTCCTGCCGGGAGCCCAGCGCCGGATGCACGGCGCAGCTGCCTCGGCCGCGCTCCGTTTCCCTCGCCCCGGCCTTACCCAGGGTTGCAGCGACCAGGCTGCAAAGCACCGTCCACGCCAGGGCCCAGCTCCCCATCGCCGTTCTTCTGAAGGGCTTCCAGACGCCCGGCCGACGCTGCGGGAAGGGGCGGGCGCGGAGAAACCGGATCCGGGGGGGGGGGACG
>NW_015386951.1:0-18614 GCF_001527695.2 Protobothrops mucrosquamatus
AGAGAGAGAGAGAGAGAGAGAGAGAGAGAGAGAGAGAGAGAGAGAGAGAGAGAGAGAGAGAGAGAGAGATTAAACATAAACTTAAAACAAAGCAGGGTGCTCTTTTTAGAATATATGGAAACCAGAGCCAGGGAATCAATTCATTTTGCTGAAGGGGTTTGCATACAGTGCCTATTGGATGTACAAGCAGGAACTATCATAAGAATAATAAATAGCCAAAGTGGATTATGATGGCACAATTTTATGAGTTTCATCTGTCACAGAATACAAATCTAGTTTTGATCTGAATGCTGGCTGACAAATAGTCATATTCTAGACAAATTCAGGCTCCCAATGTCATGCCATGGCTCCATTCATTCAGTTCCATCTATCTATCTATCTATCTATCTATCTATCTATCTATCTATCTATCTATCTATCTATCTATCTATCTATCTATCTATCTATCTATCTATCTATCTATCTATCTATCACCTGGAGTGTTGACATTTCATCTCCAAGGTCCTTTATGAAGACCCATGTTTTGTGAATACAGTGACTCTCAATCCTCAAGTCCCTTCAGCTATAGATTGTCATCACTATATAGAAGAATTCCAGGAAGATAAATAACAGGGCACACCTAGTAACTGGTTTAGTTCTTAATGGATCTGAAGCAACAGAAATGGACTTCAAATCTTAAGAAACTGGAAGGATCTGCAGTATTCTTCCATTCATCTCTTCTCAGCTAATGACTGTCATCTTCATAGGAAAACAGTAAGTCTGAAAGGATCCTTTCTAATCTTCTTTTTTCCATTTCTGTGTAACGATTATTGCACCATCTGAAGTTCGCTCTTCATCTACAGTCTGAGATATTACATAGATTTAGCTAGGAACAGAGACTTCAGCACTGTTAAATTAGTAAATGCAAAAGTAAAAGTAGTATGAAAGAAAAAGACAAATTTCTTTTTAGAATAGGCATCATCTATTAAACACAAAAGTAAAGGTAAAGGTTTCCCTTGTCCAGTCATGTCCAACTCTAGGGGGCGATGCTCATCTTTGTTTCTTAGCTGAGGGAGAGCCAGCGTTCATTTCCTTGGTCATTTAACCAACAGGCCTAAGAGCCAAGGTGCACGCTTCCCACTAAAGTGGTACCTATTTACTTGCATTTGCATGCTTTCGAACTGCTGGATTTGCAAGATTGAACATAGGCAACCCTTAGACAAAATGATATCATTTCAGATATCCCAAATTGCTCCCACTTATGGAAGCTTTTCGAATTATTATTTTATCTACTATATGTTTCATGCATTTGCCTATTGAAATAAGAACCATTGTGATGTTGATGATGCTTGGAAAACTGTTCCCACCAGAAGTTTCTTGATACTTGTCTGTGTGTGATAGCTCTTCATGTGCCCTGTCTGTAAGTAACTAATACTATCGTCCTAAAAAGCCAATGTTAACAAATCATACAAGGCAGCCCTGAAAAAACATGTGTTTGTATAAGTAATTTATTCAAACTCTTATACACACATCTGTCTACAAGATATGGGCTTCCTTACCATGGACTGGGATATTTCAGCTAAAGACATCAGAAATAAGGAAAGATTAATGCCAGGAAACTTCCACTTAAAAGTACTGTTTACTGTAGGCTAATTTATTTCATTTTCATAGATTATAATCAGCGGCAGGAGTTCTGTAAAAGTCTTTGAACGATTACCATTAAGTCTTTAAATAATCTTTGCAAAAAGGCAGTTTATAAAAGAAAAAATTAAATTTTTTAAGTGTTTAAATTTAGGGATCCGAGGATTACTTTCTAGAAGCAAAGTAGCTGGGAATTTTTGAAGCAGAGATCAAATAGTTCAAAAGGTATGGAAAGACTGGGTTATACTGATGTCTCTTAATAAGAAGACTTCCTGTATGTATCTTTCTCTTGGGAATGGTTGAATATTAGAATCCAAAAATGGAAACAAAACTTATAGGTCAAAAAATGCAATTTCTTTTTCATCAAAGAAACCATTATCTTCTCAATGATAATGAGATTTTCCAGTAATTAAAATTTTATTAATCTTGGTTTTTCTGTTTGGTTTTGCATTTTTTTAAAAGTTTCCAAGTGTCAAAATGCACTTTTTTTTTTTTTTTGCTTTTAACAGAATTGAAATTTGAAAAAGTTTCAGATGTATTTTCATGTTTTTAACACTATGTACCAGTACCGTATATGCCCCAAGGATATGTAACCTGGTATTTTTCTTGATCTTGGTTCCAGGAAGAAAACTATGGACTTGCCTAAACTAGGAACTACCACTTAACCTTTATGACAGTGATGGCGAACCTTTTAGAGACTGAGTGCCCAAACTGCAACCCAAAACCCAGTTATGCATCGTCGAGTTGCTGGGTGGGTGTGGCCCATTGGCTGGGTGTGGCCAATTGGGTGGGCATGGCCAATTGGGTGGGTGTGGCTGCAGTGGTAACAGCAGACTGGGTGGGACTAAAAAGTTAAATCAATCAATTTCAACTTTTCAAGATCTTTTTTTTTTCCCATGAGAAGTTGAAATTGACTGATTGAACCTTTTTATTTTTGCACATGACGGTGGAGGCCTAAAGCAAAAAGGTTTTATAAAACCCAGCTGAAGGCCTAGGATTGGAGGGACGGCACGCGTGCCCACAGAGAGGGCTCTGAGTGCCACCTCTGGCACCCGTGCCATAGGTTTGCCACCACTGCTCTGTGAAGTATGAATGTTTCATAAGACAGACCTACTTTTTGTAGGCCATCTTTTCTGAACCCGGATGCTCTTCAGAAATGGGAAATTCAACTCCAGAAATCTCAGCAATCGCCACGCAGCCTGAAGAAACCTGGGAATAGAAGTCTAAAAATTAGAGGCGCCCAGTTCAGGAAAGCTATGCAAAGCTATCCAGTAAGGAGATTTCAAAGATGAATTGTTCCATTCCCAAGCTGAAATAGAAAATATGTCCTCTAATGGAAAAAAAAGACATATGTTCCAAATGGGAGTAAAATAGTATCAATTAGAATCTGCCTCAATGGTTTAAAGTGATCCCTACATCATCATTCTGCAACAATAAATAAATGTTTCAGTTAAACAGATGAAAATGGCCAAATATCATCCTGGGATATCATAAAACATGAGGAAGGTGTTTTAATAATTTTCTTTTCTTTTCAACTCTTTCAATTGTTTTGCAATTACTGTGTGTATTGGAGTCTTTCATTAAGTTAACTTAGTTTTGTGCAAACTTGTCTTCTGGTGGAAAAATATGTAGTGCTATTGATGCTCTGCTACTGTGATGTATTGCTGATTCCTTTTGGAGGATCAATTTTATCTTTTTGTTCATTTGTTTAGCTGAAACAGTTGCTTAGAGCCAGAGTATGCTACTACCTAAGTCCCACTAAAATGATCATTCACAAATTACATGAGAATCATGCTTAGCAGATGGCAGATTAGGCTTGTTTCCTTTACACTGTAAGCCAATAAATCAAATTCCCTAAAGAAAAATATTTAAACAGGAACAGCAGATTCAAGAATACCAATGAAGCTATCACAATCAATACACTACTCACTACTGGAATCAGACAATATTTTAAAGAAAAGCGAGGCAAGGGTATTATTAACTACGCTGAATGTGTATCTCATATTTCATCAGCAAGTTATTCTCCAGAATCTTCTTAATTTCTATTTTGGCAGGGAATACTTGAAGTTCTCCTGTAATTGAACATACTTTGAGGGCCCCAGTTTGAGAAGGCAGGTGCAGACACCACTGTCAATTCTCATGAAGGCTCTAGAAATGCTCCCATAATTTGCAAAACAACATTTAAAAAAAAATTACTGACCTATTTGCAATTATCTGTTAGATGTATACTTATTATTTATGCACATTTTAGAGAATCTTTCTGATTTGGTCTACAGGAATTCAGATACAGATTCATGTTTTGTATGTAAAAGAACTCAGGTAATCAGGATAGGATGGGAGAAACTTCTAATGGAAGCATTATATCAATGTAGATTAGAGACAGTCTACAAGTGTTTTAGATTGCAGAAAGCATCTAACTTTGATTGATAACAAGTGAATTCCAAGACATCTGGAGGACACCGGGTTGTTCATATTTGATGTACATGATGCTGAACCAAAGGTATACTTTTCTCACTCAATAAAATAAATGTGACTCCTCTGAAATAAATGGATCCATAGATTATAATAATAATAATAAAGTTGGAAGGTACCTTGGAGGTCATCTAGTCCAACACCTCTCCCCCCCCCACTCAGGCAGGAAATCCCATACCATTTCAGACAAATGGCTGTCCAGTCTCTTAAAAACTTCCAGTGTTGGAGCTTTCACAGCTTGTTCCACTAATTGTTCTGTCAGAAAATTTCTCCATAGTTCTAGGTTGCTTCTCTCCATGATTAGTTTCCATCAGTTGCTTCTTGTCCTGCCTTCAGGTGCTTTGGAGAATAGCTTGATTCCCTCTTCTTTGTAGCAGCCCCTGAGATATTAGAACACTATCATGTCACCCCTCATCCTTCTCTTCATTAAACTAGATATACCCAATTCCAGCAACCATTCCTTATAGGTTTTAGCCTCCAGTCCCCTAATCATCTTTGTTGCTCTTCTCTGTACTCTTTCTAGAGTCTCAACATCTTTTTTACATCATGGTGATCAAAACTGGATGCAGTATTCCAAGTGTGGTCTTACCAAGGCATTGTAAAGTGGTATTAACACTTCACATGAATCCAAAATAAATGGCCCTGATCTAAGCAGTAAACACACACAGAGACACAGAGACAGAGACACACACAGACACAGACACATACACACACACACACACATATATATTTGCAGACATTCTTTTGCTTGCAATCTTTTCCATCTAATTTGCTTTTCCATCTAATTTGTGACTTAAATCACAAAATTTCTCTGGCCAAGAAATTTCTCCCTCAACCAAATAATACCAGGGATGGTATAAGCAATTAGACAAAATCACTGTTGAAGTTCAACAAAAAGATGTGGCCCAGCTGGGATTAGTATAATCATGATGACCCAATAGGAACTTACTCAAACCAGTCTCTTACTCATCTATACCCATTTTGTGTGGGAGCTGCTTGGGGGAAGCAGCAAAAATATGGGGACAGAGACTGAATACTTTACCTAGAGAAGTCCTGTTTTTATGGTCATCTTTAGGACTTCATCTCCATTTCAGTAGCAGGAAGAAATGTTTTAAGACTCCACTGATCTTCACATTTGCACAAAATGGTGAACCAGGAAGGAAATTAAATTTAGAGGGACTAAAACCATTCATCTCTATTCTTGTCCCTGACATAGTTTGCATGACACACCCATCCCTTAACCTATTTGGATGATTGTATTGAACTCTGGAACTTTTCTGAGCAGACATTTGATGCATGCATCTGAATGAATTTTTCCACAATAGGAATTCCTTCCAGGCCAAAGGAGTTTGTGTGTGTGTGTGTGTGTGTGTGTGTGTGTGTGTGTGTGTGTGTGTAGAGGGGTGTCAGTGAAAAATTTTAAAATGATTGTTTTTCCACATAAACACCTCAGACCCAAACAATCTACAAATCAATTTAATTCTGAAATTACTTTTCTATTTTCTCTATTTCCCAAGCTGTACTATTGTCCATAATCATTTTTCTTGTATCATGCCTCTGGAATAACTCATCCCATTCTTGGCTATTGTTTAATTCCAGTCCGAAGAGAATGATGACTAAATATTTAAATTGATATACTTTTTCAGCATCTTCTAGTTTTCTTTATTTATCTTCTACTGATTCTTGTCTGCCCAATTTGTATTTATAGTCAATGTGGTAATAAGTTATAAGTGACCTGAAGAATGTACAGCCTTCCTTGGGTTAAAGGCCACATGTGGTTTTAAGTGATGTGCCAGGTCCTGTACTCCAAGTGAGCAGGGCTAAGATCAAAACTGAGTTTAATTTTTTTGTGTTTTTTTTTAAAAAAACTAAATGCAATTCACATCAATTCCCATTTATGTACTAATTTTCCCTATCCAGCCCATTAAAAAGTTACAACTCAAAAAAGTAATTTTTGAGTAACACCTGCCGAAAGTCACCCTATTGGGGAGATGGGTGGCGTATACATTTAATAAATTAATTAATTAATCAATCAAATAAACTTTGGCAAGGTAAAAGGCAGTGCTTTTTTTTCTATAAAAAAAAAAAGGTGCCGGAACTCACACACGTCATACAACCCGCCTTGCCTACCCAACAAGGTTCCATCCAAAAAAGGTGCCGGAACTCCGTTCTGGGTGTTCTATGACAAAAAAAAGCCCTGCATTTGCATTCTAGGCTTCAGGGAGCTCATACAGCATCTTCATCGTCAACATGAATACATCTTTTTTAACATAGAATTTTCATAGAATACTCTTTGTTCTGATCCAACATGGCACCCATTGCCTTTAACAAATTTAACAGAATGTGGTCAGTAGGCTCACATAAACCATGAAACATGTTTCCATAAATATTTTCTGTCATGACATCCAATTTAACCTATTTTTTCCCTCTTCACAGGAGGACAAAAAAACCCTCTTGACAAAGCTCCCTCTTGACAAAGAAGCCCAGATTTATAGGGTCTTGATAAATTATGTGGCCATCTCCCCTTTTCTAATTTTAAAGACATTGAAGCAACTAAAGTAACAAAGTATGCTTTACCAGCAGGCCAGGAAGAGTAAGATATTTCATCCATTCTAAAGATGGGAGCCTCATGAATCATGTTCTATGAACAAAGCAGACCCATTCAAAACCAATCTGCCATTTGTTTTTTAGTAGACACAAATAATTGCAAGATGTGATGCATTTCACTCTGGGGAGAATCTGACTAGTTAGTTATATGAAATTTATATTTATTTGTTTGTTCATACATTGGTTTTATTAATTAGATTTACACTTCAACTTTCCTTCAAAAGCTCAAGTCCATGCACGTAGTATTTATTCATCCAGTTTTTCCAACAAGGGCAGATTAAGCTAAGAAATAACTCCTAGTTTGAGGTCACCCACTGAATTTCCATAGCTGAGGTGAACTTGAATTGAATTTCTAGAGTTCTAATTCAATCGCTATACCAGACTGGCTATATTTTCTCTTTTCACTGAAAAGAATATAGTGGTTTTCAGTAAAATATAAATCAAATAACAACATAAAAAATTAAAATATCTAAACTCATTAAAAAAAAATGCCAGAGAGATGAGAAAGGGAGGGAGAGAGAAAGTAAGTAAGTAAGAAAGAAAACTCTTTTGCTGACACAGAAAGATCTCCTTACAATATGAAGAGCTTAGGCAAAAGAAAATAAGATTAAATTCTGTCACTGCATTTTTTTTTTTTAAAAAAAGTCTAAATTAAATAAGTGGATGCTGTAGGGAACAGTGAAAAGATATTCTACTCTTGAAACATCCCAGCTAGAATTTCAATACAGTTTGAAATGTTGGAACAATCGGATCCCAATAGCAGAACTATCTCATGGCATTCTGGTCCTGGGGAAAAAATACACATGCAAAATGACAATGTAAGGACAACTCTAAATNTCTAAGCTTCCAAAATAAGAATTCTCTGTTGCATGATAAACAAGTATGGAAATGTATTCCTAAACTGCTGGGAAATAGCATAAAAACAGTACCAAGTGAAACAGAAGACTTTTTCCAAAACTTGACCCAACTATCCAACATTACACTATTAAACAAAATGGCATTGTCTTCAGTGAAGATACATTACTATAGGAACCTTATTTAGGCTTTCAAGAGTCTCCACTGCAACACCGTTGGTGTTATGGTGGGGCAATGCTTTTACAAAGATGCCATATATGAGAAGAGTTTCTGAAAAAGTGCCGTAGAGTATGTGATTGTAAAAACTTTTGTGAGAATCAATGAAGTCACACAAATTACGGCAGTTATAACCACATCCCTTCATGCGGGCAGGTGTCCCTCTGTCTGGTCCCAATTCTCTGGAAGGTAAATAATTTCCATATCTTAATCCAGAAATTATTGTAAGTATTCTGCATGCGTGCTTAAGAGCATGGATTTGTAAAAAGTCATGTTGTACTAAATACTGTATAGCAAGAGTCCCCAACCCCCAGTTCATGGACCAGTACCGGTCCGTGGCATGACAACAACCGGTCTGTGCAAAAAAGCAAATCCCCATCCATGGGATGCAGGCAGCACACAAAACCATGCACTTTCCGGTCCATGGAAAAAACTTTCTTCATGGAACCGGTCCCTGGTGCCCAAAAGGTTGGGAACCTCTGCTGAATAGAGAGAAAAGGAAGGATTCTGAGATTGTCCATAGATGTAACTTAACATTGTCTCTGTTGTAGTATAGTGCAGTGTAGTGAATCTACAGTGTAGGATATTTTTTGCATTGCCTACATGAATTTCTGTTGCTCCTGTATAATGCAAATGAGGATTTTCATGTATATGCATAAATGACTGAGAATATATATGCTATTCTCTATATTCATTATACTTATCTCCTCTAGCCTCTTAATTCCTAGTGACATTCAAAATCTGTTGCTCTCACCTATCAAGAAACAACATCAAAGGGATTAAACCAATCTCTAAAGAGAAAAGATGGAAAGAAGTTTCACTGTCAATGAGAGAGAGGCATGACCTTTATGCCTTGTGTGGTCAAGTGTCTAGAAAGACATTTGTCTCTCACACAATATTAGGACAATGAAGCTGAATGGTAGAAGGTTCGACACAAAGAAATATTTTCATAAAGAACATATCAAAGCACTAAGATTTCCTACCACGAGTTGTAAGAATGATCAATGACTTGGATAGTTTAAAGGTAGATTATATAGATTACGAAAGAATAAGGCAATCACTGGTTGCTAGTGTGAGAAATACATCAGAGATAGTAAGTCCCAACTATCAACTGATAAGACAAGAGTAGGAAATTCACGTCCTGCTTGGAGGCTTCTGGACATCAAGATGCTGGGCTAAATTGTCTTTTCATGACCCTTCCTAGTCATAGGAAAGGCAATTCAAAAATAATTAAATAACAATACTTCAGAGAAATGACTTAGTAGAACTAATGTGACTAAACTATGCAGATACAAAATTTATTTAAATTTTGCATTCTAGATCACCAATCTTCCTCAAAGAGGGACTTTGGGTGGTGAAATACTAGCTAAGTCCAACAGACCTATTGGACTGGACATCCTTCTTACTAATATCAGTTTCTAAGAAGAGCATGAATTGCAAGCATAAAAGTTAACTGTTTCATATTTGCCTTTACTAGCATTTAATGTGGAGGTTGAACAAGCCATAATACATTATGGATCACTGACCAAGATGGGTGAGGCCAAGGATCCCTGAATCACTTTGTAGTAGGATAGAAAATGAATAATATAAATCAGTGAATCACAGAATAACAAAGTTGGAAGGGACCTTGGAGGTCTTCTAGTCCAGCACCCTATTCAGGCAGGAAACCCTATACCATTTCAGACAAAGGATTGTCCAATCTCTTCTTAAAAACTTCCAGCATTGGAACATTCACAACTTCTGGAGGCAAGTCGTTCCACTGATTAATTGTTCTGTCAGGAAATTTCTTCTTAGTTCTAGATTGGTTCTCTCCTTGATTAGTTTCTTCTTCTGCTGCTGTTGCTTCTTCTCCTGCCTTCAGGTGCTTTGGAGAATAGGTTGATTCCCTCTTCTTTGTGGCAGCCTCTGAGATATTGGAACACTGCAATCATGTCTCCCCTCGTCCTTCTTTTCAAAAAGAAAATACATTGGTGACATTAAACAGGACAAAGCAAAATAGTATGAGGAAGCAGAGAAAGGAAGTGAATAATGAAGCTGAACCAACAATTGTGATAGTGTGGTTCTAGAAAGAAGAGCTAAACTATTGGAGGCAGAAGAGGACATCATGAAGTTTAATCAAGTTACCTTCACACCAGATTTCTAGATCTTCACTGTGGATATATTATACCATAATACTGGATAGGGAAAATGTGTACATGCTCACCAGCACTTTTTCTTGATTATTGTATCAAAGTCCCAATCCTGAGATGTCCCATTGGAAATAATTACCAGAGTTACACCCTGGTGACCTATGGTTCCAATTAATCCTGGTATAAATCAGTGATAAATGTAGCAGAACTGCACCTTTTTGCTGCCTGCTGTGCCTGCTGCTGCCTGGCTAGAAATAGACACAGGTTGGCATTGAGCCAAAGCCCCAGGAGGTTGCTATACTCCATCTAAGCAATTTCTCTTTAACTCTCACCACCCTCTGCAGTGTGAGCATCAGATTTTGCCTGTTCTTCCTGGACCCTGAAGAAAATTGCTCTGCAAGGCTATTTTCACAGCGAATGTTCGTGTGTATATTGCACTGAATTTAAGTGGCAAAAACAAGTGGGGTTTTTAAAAGATAAGTTATATATTGAACCACTTGGACACCCCAGATATTAAGTTGACTGTACAGAATGCATAAGCATACCACAGATTGGCTAACTCTAGACTTACCAGGACTGAGTAGTGATTATACGCAGGAGGTGTGAATATATAATTTTCTTCTTAAAATCAATGAGCTAAGAACATTTATCCCCAGAGCTGCTTTTGTTGGAGGTAGAGGAAAACCTTCAGAAACAAGAACTTTGATGTACACACATTTTGACCTAAAGTAAAAAGGATATTAAGATAATTAAACATTCATAAGATAGTAGCATATATTTTTATGTATATCAGTGTACTGATTTATGCAGATCCTCGGTCCTGGTGATGGCAAAATTTCAAAAAAAGATTATTAAATTGCACCAGGACAAAATTATATTTCTAATTACACCGTTTTAATTTGAAGTCTGAATGGTAGCTATAGCTTCAGCATGCTTATCTATTCTGACTTGGATGATTAGGGGACTGGAGGCTAAAGCATATAAAGAACGGTTGCTGGAATTGGGTATGTCTAGTTTAATGAAAAGAAGGACGAGGGGAGACATGATAGCAGTGTTCCAATATTTCAGGGGCTGCCACAAAGAAGAGGGAGTCAAGCTATTTTCCAAGGCGCCTGAAGGCAGGACAAGAAGCAATGGATGGAAACTAATCAAAGAGAGAAGCAACCTAGAACTAAGGAGAAATTTCCTGACAGTTAGAACAATTAATCAGTTAGAACAATTAAGCAATCCAGAAGTTGTGAATGCTCCAACACTGGATGTTTTTAAGAAGAGACTGGACAATCATTTGTCTGAAATGGTATAGGGCAGAGATGGCGGACCTTTTAGAGACTGATCGCCCAAACTGCAACCGAAAACCCAGTTATGCATCGTCGAGTGCCGGGTGGATGTGGCCCATTGGGTGGGTGTGGTCCATTGGGTGGGCGTGGCCCATTGGGTGGGCGTGGCTGCGGTGGTAACGGCAGACTGGGTGGGACTAAAAAGTTCAATCGATCAATTCCAACTTTGCAAGATCTTTTTTTTCCCGCAAGAAGTTGAAATTGACTGATTGAACCTTTTTTTTTTTTTGCACAAGGCGGCGAAGGCCTAAAGCGAAAAGGTTTTATAAAACCCAGCTGAAGGCCTAGGACTGGGGCGACGGCATGCGTGCCCACAGAGAGGGCTCTGAGTGCCGCCTCTGGCATCCATGCCATAGGTTCGCCACCACTGGTATAGGGTTTCCTGCCTCAGCAGGGGGTTGGACTAGAAGACCTCCAAGGTCCCTTCCAACTCTATTATTATTGTTATTGTTATTATATATTTGGGAGATAAATAAATATTTACTTTTGGTTTCAGAGAACTCTCATCAGCACAAACTAGAAATAACATTTCTGTATAAAACAGAAGTATGAACTCATGTTTAAACTTACTAGCACATAGGACTGAGTTATAAAGCAATCTTAATTTTATCCCCTTCCAACCTCTGAACTACTCTGGTGCCTTGGAGTACATACTCTTTTTTTAATATATATATTTTACGTAAAACTCTCAACATACAAAATTAGCAAAACAATCTTTAATCTTTAAAAAAGTAGAAAAGTGTCAAGCCCAAACAAACTAAAAATGCAAACTATGAAAGAAAAAGATAGGAACAATATGTTATATTTAGTTATATATAGTCCCTGGTTTATTAATAAGTACACTGGTATAATATGACCAGGGCAAAATGTTATGGTAAAATATCACAAAATCTCTGCCACAGTAACACATATTGCTGCATTCTTTGAATAATAGGAAATACTGCTTTTCCAAACAGATCACATATTTCTGACAACCCTTCTTTAACATGTGAATAATGTCACATTTCCTATTTCTCAATAGGATTCTAGCCACTCCTCATGGTTTGAAACATTCCTAATTCCTGATAAGTAGTTAAATTCCAGAGCTTTGGTGTATGGTTCAACATTATATTATCATTTTACTATTGAGTGATTTTTCTCATAAATCTGCATACAGTATATGCATCAATATACAACTACCTCCCAAAAATAAAATGATTGCATCACTATATCATATGATCAGTGAAGCCTCATATTTTTTACACCTCCAACATAAAGAGTCCATCTTGATTCTAGGTGTTTGCCTGAACAAGTCCATGCTGTTTACTTCGCAAGATTTTTGGAAATAGTAGTTTTCCAATATGTTCTTTCTAGGGCTGAGGGAGAGTGACTGGCTCAAAGTCCTCTAGCTGTTTTTGTGCTCAAGGCTAAGATAGAACTTATGGTTAGCTTGTTTATAGCCTGCATAGTATTGCACTATACCAAACTGTCCCTCTCTAAATCACTACTAGGTCCTTTTAAGACTGAAGCCCCTGTGATGATGTCACAGTAGAAAACAGAGGAAATTAAGAGTTTGTTTCTCCTTCCAGAAGCAGTCATAGGAATAGATGATTGTGTTTGTGATGTCATGATCTCTTCTCCAAAACAACAACAAAAAAGTATATCTCTTCCAGCACTTCCAAAATAGTCTGGTAATTTTTAAGGAAGTGGAAGTTGAATATCATTTTGTGGAATATTAGCCCAGCAATCATTTTGTACTTCTATTGTACATCTTATTTTGTATCAGTATATCTATATTGGTTACCATATATGGAAACATCTCTTTCCCTTTGTTGATCTTGCCCAGATCTTGCCTCTTTGTCCTTTCTTCAGCTTTTCCCAGTATGTGCACAAACCGAGGGATACTTTCCATTTCGTTCAGAGAAGCTTATGAAACACAAAGGCAAAAATGCCTATAGGGTGGGGGAAGCGTCACAATCGAAAATAAAAGAAACCAAATCAAAATGAAATCTTATGGGGATCTGGAAAAGAAAATTTTAGCCTTCTTTCTTACTGTTTTCTGAATGACAAAAGATATGGGTTAGCAAAGAGAATTGTTTAAGTGGAAAGCGCCATAGCAGCCAGAAAGCAAACTAAAGAGAAACAAAGAGAAATGATAATTGAATGGATGGGATGGAGGCCAGGATGCTTTGCTACCAGGACAGGATGAATCCAGAACAAACAAAATTGTACCGTAGTTGGTTGGTGGTTGGAACTGAAGCTGCCTAATCAAAAAAGCAAACGAAACAGCTAACATTTGCATTTCAAAATAATGGTAAGTGGCAGTCATGGTGTGTATTTTCCCTAACCTATCCTGAAAGGAAGGCTGCCAACGGCATACTTGACAGTCCTACTAAATCAAAATTCTTTCGGCATTCGAGAAACTGAAGACATTCTTTCCTAAGATGTTTGTTTTTCTCTTTCTTTCTACATTGTTTTCCAGTAGTGCCACACTTGAAGGCACTTTTCTGCTCAAATGAGTTTGATAATGAAAGAGAGAGAGAAAGAAGGTGGGGGGCTATATAGAAGGATTACACTCCTATTGATATCTCTAAAAGATGCTTGAGGCCAGAAGTCCAACAGCTGAAAATGTTTTCTACCAATGCAGCCCTATGATGGGGAAAAACAGTAGATCCTTAATTTTGCCCATCAAAGTGCAATTTCTACTACACAGAAGGTCACTTCCCCTCTGTCAGCTATAACCAAGTTTTCTCCAGCCCATTTTTTTTTCATGGGAGAAAGGTATGCAAATATTGGCTGGCAGGATCATGTCAGCCAACAATTTGGGTTCATTTTAAAAGACGTAGTCGTCCAAAATCCATCTGTGTCAGGCCAAATCTTCTATTCTGTCAGCCAAATAGGAGCTTAAGTTTTATGAACTTTGTGGTTATTATCCAAATGGGTGTAAAAATGGAACCCTGATCTATTTTTGCTTCAAAAAGTTGGTTGGGGGGGGGGAGAGGAAACCATTCCCTCAGCATAGGTTGACTTGCCCATATAGGCATTCTTCTCTTATAGCATACTTGGGAATAGATGAAGAATTCTCAATGAAATTCCAAGATGGTACCTTTGCATTTTCTTGGTCCGAATGCTGGAAGGAGGTACTTCCTTGTTGGGACTATTACCTGTAATATTATCAAGCATTGAAAAGAGAAAGTATTGGTATGGCTAACCTTCCACCAAGAATTTGGGGTAAGCAGATACATAGCTATCATTCTTCAAAAAGTTGGTCAGTGGGGGAGCCTTATCCTCCTCGCCTTCCAAATGGGTGGGTGAGAACTCAGTTTATATCAATTTTATGAAATCAGATGAAACATGTCTCATACCATCAATTTCCAGGACAAAAAGAGATACAGCTGAGTTATTTAATCAAAGTTGTTGATTTTGACCCATGCTGACTATATGATGGTAAGTACAAATACCTTTCTGTGACATCCACAACCAAAACATTAACCTGCCTGATACCTTTGTTCAGGTATCAGTAATTCATTCGTATATAAGCTACTAGCTCAGCTCAATGCTGAGGATATGCTTTGTATGCAGAAAGTCCTACAATCAGTTGCTGCATCCCTGGGTGGGACTGGAAACTCTAAAAATTATCGCTGTTTAGCATAGGCTATACTGAGCTCTAGGGACCAGTGATGTGCTTGGTATAAACTACATGACATTTTTTCTTGCTGTTAATGAAGTTTTAAATTACACACACTTTTTCATTTGAGAAACTGCATTTGTTAACAGGAGAACATGTTTAATAATAGCCTGCTCCTGAAACCACATGAATGCTTTAAACCAATTGGCACCCAGATTCTAAGTACATTAGGTGGTGACTGAAATATATCACACTTTCACACAGTGCAGATAACGTAGCTATTAGTAGCATTATTGACTTTTGTTGGTTTTAATTGATTTAAATCTAAGTGGTGCTTGGACTGAGCACTAATGCAACTATATTTATATTCCAATCTTAAATATATTATTGAGACTACAGAAGTTTCATTATTGGCTACCAGAAGATAAAGTTACAGTTAGAAATGGATTCTATTTATTGGAGTACAGATAATACAAGTTTAGAATGTGAACTTCAGTCCTTTACTCCACATATTCTCTAATTAATCAAAAATTGTATCCATTTTTTGCCCATTTAGTCATACAGCCTTTAAAACATTCCTCTTATATACTCATTTTCAAAAATAGTAGATCTTAATGATAGCATGCTCAACACTGATACACAGATCTAATCCAACGTAAGTTTTCTCATTTGTAAAATCAAAATTCTTACATTTGTCCAATTTAAATCTATCAACTGAGCATAAGCAAACTCTTGACCAGTAAGACCTTTCATTTCCAATTCTTCTCTTGTTTTTAATTTAGGTTCTCTTTCAGAAAAAAGTCAGTAGGTCTGTGTAAGTCAATGAGATTTATGTAACTATCATTTATTTTTTTATAAAAAGCTTCTTGATATAACAACCGTAGAGGAATTCGTTTTATACCTGTTCCAGACCTGCATCCATCTGCTTCAAAAGAATGTTAATGTGCATGGTGATCAATAAATTCTCATCTCTTCCTTGCCATTTCAAGATAGTTTATTTCAGGATTATAGCAGCATGAAACTGTTTTTGAAAAACTGCCACAATTCCATGGAATAAAAACACAAATGTACTCCCACCTATGCCATCACAATCTGATTGTGATATTGCAATGTTATCCTTGACTACTAAATCAATGTTTGTATGTGAATCACATCCACAAGAGCATAATGAAAAAGGAGTAGTGAAAGTAACAGTACAAACAACACTGCAAAAGCAAGCAAGATTTTTGCACCACATTTTATATGGTAGATATGGAGTTAAAGGTAGAGCTTCACAATGCTTTGAGGATATTTGCCACTGAACTCAGACTTGATACTGAAATTGTAAGTTGCTGCCCCCAAACAATCATGGAACAGCAGGAATCATAGGATGGAAAATCTTTTAAAACAGGAGCTAAAATTGGTTGCAACTAAAATGGGAACCTTGTGGCTTCTCTGCTTTTCTCACCTTTGAATCTCCTCTCAGAGGCTTAGACCATCTCCCCATTTCTATGTTTTGGTATTTTTTTTCTTTATATCTTTCTCTTGGAACCTTTCTATACTCCTTCCTGAATAAAAACACACTGTATGCAAGGATATAAAAACAAAATAAAACCAAAAACCTTTGGAACTTGTAATTGATTGCCCAAACCTTTAGTATTCCTAGTTCAAAGCAGGGCCTTGCAGAGATTTATACATACATCTTTGACTTCATAGAGTTGGAGTTATGACAATTTAAGAGATTGGTTATCATGCTGGAGCATTATACAAGATATAGTCTGACAGCAGCCATAAAAAGGGGCATTTGTTATTGCATTCTGTGTTTTGTTTTGGCTAATGGTACATCCACAAATAGTTGCAAAACAAAAATACCAATATTTTAATACGGTGTCAACTGAAAACGATGCTCCTTTTACAAGAAAATATGATTCAGAGCATAAGCAGTAGAATTTCAATGAAAGATTTTATAGAGGAAACCGACATTCTTATCTATTTCTATACTACTAACATTCTCATTGGGTTTATCTGTTTGTCACTTCAAGTTAGCCAAAATGGTGCATTATACCGCAGCAATTTTTGAACCAAGGAATCTCAAAACTGCTACGTTAAATGCTTAAAAAATCTGGGACCCATTATTCCTGTGGAATTGTAATTTTGTTGATGTTCAGGTCAGATTTCTTGACAATGTTGTGGCTGTTTCAACATCTCTGTGGACATGTGAACAAGCTTTCTGATGCTTTCTGCCTCCTTCCCACAAGCAAAGTCAATGGGGAAGCCATCAGGAAATTGGAAGTGATCCCTTCTCCCACGGCTTTTTTTGCCCTCTTGTAGTCTTTCTCATTATCTTTTTACATATGTAAATATTGACCTATTATTGAATTTTGTTTGCCATTACAATTATTTTCCTATTTATGATATATACACTTTTAGATGATCACGGGGCCAATCAGCACTGGGTTAAAAAAAATATGGTCAGCCTAAAATTTATTGTTCATTCTGTATACATAACACTGTATTGTATTTCTCTCAACAGATGACTTTACAGGCC
The DNA here is from genome assembly GCF_001527695.2 of Protobothrops mucrosquamatus. NCBI lineage: Eukaryota > Metazoa > Chordata > Lepidosauria > Squamata > Viperidae > Protobothrops > Protobothrops mucrosquamatus. Next base: position 17,371 of record NW_015386951.1, read on the forward strand.
ATAAGACTGTCTAGGACTGTCTAGTTTATATGTATATCATGAGTGAAACTTTTTAAAATAAGCAGTAAAGTAATGACAGTATTACTATTTAGATAGACAATCAATGCAATTAATAATTTTAGTCTCCAACTATGTTTTCTTTATGGAAGTCAACAATATATTTTTTCAGAAGACTAAATGAATAAGTACTTAGTGGGAGGTGAGATGAAGGTGTGTGTGAGAAAAAAATTCCAGGAAAATGGGTGGAAACATATTTTTTCCCCAAAAGATCCTTTTTGTCTTTTTGTGAAAGTTTTCAGACATTCATCAAATTGGTAGAAATAACAGAACAAGAGAAATAGAAATTACTGATAGTACTTCAAAGTTAGAAAACAAAAATGATTAGAAACAGCAAAATATATATTCTCAACTTGTCTTCCTTTTTCTTAGCTTCCTCTGCCCACCTACTCCAGACCCAAATTAGAGTAAAAAGTCTGTTTTATTTTGCTATATTAAAAGACAAAGATTCCAAAACTGTTCTATTATAGGATTGATGTTTTCTTTTGTTCTCAGTATTATTATTATTTTTTGTCTGTCTGTTTCTCTTAAAAGTGCTTCTGCATTCTTTGGAGTTTGGCAACTTAGAGCTTATCTGAAACAAGAATTCAGGCATTTGAAATGAATCTATAATTATTTTCTAAGTAAATTATACTGTTAAAAACTTACATATTAAATGTGTTTTCATGAGCAAACTAAATTATATGTAGTACATTTAATAAGGTAGCAGAGTGAATTTAGATATGCAAAAGATACTAAAATTGATTATTTTTATTTTTCCCGTTATTGACATTTTTTCCCCAAAATAGTTTTTGCTTGAAAGTTTGCTAATCTTTTTACTTCTCTGGCTGTTGCATTCACAATCTTTTATTGTAAATTCCAAGCAGTCATCAGATTTAAATGCATACAATTTGTATGCCCGAGGAAGATTTCTTTTCTTCTCATCCTGTGATAACCTTTACAATGTCATAGCAAGTGGGAAACCATTTTCAGTTCAGGGTAAAACTCCATTATTATTATTATTATTATTATTATTATTATTATTATTATTATTATTATTATTATTATTATTATTATTATTATTATTATTATTATTTATTGAATTTATATCCCGCCCTTCTCCTTGCGGACTCAGGGCGGCTGACAATCAGTTAAAAAATACACCAATAACAATTACAAAATTAAAATTAGTTAAAAAGAAATATTTA